>NW_026862559.1:0-292500 GCF_026571515.1 Ruditapes philippinarum
TGTCTTTCTTCCCTTTCTTTTTCTAACTGTCTTTCTTCCCTTTCTTTTTTCTAACTGTCTTTCTTCCCTTTTTTTTCAAACTGCATTTTTTCTAGTTCAAATTTAAATTGTAATTCAAGCTCTTTTTTTTTATTTCAGAAATTTCAGAGTGTTTTTCAACAATGTGAGAAAGTGCATCTTGTCCAAAAATATCTTCATCCACAAAATAATGAATCAGAAGATTTTTAATTTCTTGTTTACGCATTGAAGATTTAATTTCTGATAAATTATACTTTTTTGCAAGATCGAGCAAATCAGTTTTCTTAGCCAAATCTAATACCTCCTGGGAAGGTTCAGCTACAAACTTTTCTAAATCAAAAGACATGACTGCTTGCTGCTGGTTTTAAACTTAAATAGTGGTGTGTTTAAAAAATTTCAAAATGAAAAGCACACTTAATAGAACAACTATGGTATCAACTCAAATGAGTAAATACGTTAATAACAAAATGTAAAATAAACAGTAATAATTTCCAATAATGTAGCAAAAAAGAAATATTCAATCCCGGACGAGCCCCCAATTTCTGTTACGAGCCAGGCGTAACTAGAAAGAAAAGCCAGCAACAAACTTGTAACAATAACAAATTTATTACAGAAAAATTATTAAAGAAAAATAAAATAACAAATTGTGTTTACAAATACCTGAAGTCCAAATAAAAATGTAAAATCTAATGTCTAGTCTGATCCTGGAATGATCCTTTTTGAATAGCACAGTTAAAATCCAAGTTAAATCCAAGAACACTTTAGAATAAATTCCCACAATAAAATCCACAAGAATAATTTATTTTAAAATCCAAGCTCCAATAATTCACTTAATATCCAATTTGAATAATACTCCAAATATATTGATGACTTAAAAAGTAACTGATGACTTAAAAGGTAAAAGAAATGAAAAATATGCCGTAATATATATAAACTAGGAACATTCCAGAATAGTCTATTATGTTCTAGTGTAATCATAATCTAGCACTTTCAACAATAAAGAACAGTCCGGAAGTTTCTAACTAAATATAATGCATGAGTTTATCTATAACAATTAAGAAAGTTCTAGTACATACATGTAGTTTATGTTCTAAAAATAGAACAATGATAATATTGGAAATACCAACTGGTCAGATACAAACTATATACATGTAATATGTTGCATACATAACAATTCTTAAACAAATATTAGTAATATGACGTCTTTGTTTATTCCATTTCGAATGGAGACAACAGTGCCATAAAAGAACAACTTGATTATAATAGAAAAATTTTGTTCTTCGTAGTGCAAAGCCCTTTCGTGCAAAAGTACCATCAAGATATACCTAGCACTATCATTGATTAACACTGACTCGTCAGAGAACTTTACAATACATTTTCTAATAAACCAATCATTGTATAGAACTCATATGAACCCATATGAGACCAATAGCAAAAGTACACCAAGAACATAATTACACAATCAGAAAGAGTTTATGGAAATTACTTTACTATATTTCTTCAAATTTAATATCCACGGGGGAGGAAGTGTTACACGAAGGATGGAGTTCTTATGATAACTTGTTTGGAGTTCTTATGATAACTGTCACGGAGTTCCTGGAAAAAGATTTTTTCAGAAACAAAATACAATATGTAGGGCAAGCTTAATTATCAAAGTTAAATTAAGCACCTCAAACTCCCCATTTAAAGTTAAAAATAACCATTTTTTACGCGAGTTCTCTAAGTATATAGAAAGGTTTTCCACAGAAATCCGTAACGTTTTCCAGGAACTCCGTGACAGTTATCATAAGAACTCCAAACAAGTTATCATAAGAACTCCATCCTTCGTGTAACACTTCCTCCCCCGTGATATCTAACGTATAACGTATAAGTATCGCTCAATTCCGGATTGTAAACGTACAGATTGTAAACTTTTTCTGTTTGACCTCGAGCTGTAAGATATTGTTGAAAATATAACAATGACAATTTGGCACGGTCTATGCATAATTGGCACATTAATGTAACCTTTCCAGCGCATGTGCTTTTTGTTGTTTTTAGTCCTCTACCGGTTTGCGTGGTAATTTTAATTTATGTGGTAATTTTAGTGGTTTATGGGGTAAAATGCCACATTAAGGTCAAAGAAAAAGCACATTAACCACAATTGTTGACACTTCGGTCCGTCCGTCTGGCAGTCCGTCCGTCCACAAACACGATAACGCAAAAAGTAATGAAACTATTTTTATGAAACGTGATATATGGATAGATGGCAGTATGGAGATTTTGCACGTATTTTTCTTTTCTTCTTAATTTGAAAACTCTGGTTGCTATGGCAACAAAAAGACTGAAAATATGGCAAATTTTACACATAAACTGGATCCAGTGATAAGGCAAAAAGTACATGAAATATTTTTATGAAACTTGAAATATATGTAGATGGTAGTCTGGAAATTATGCACATCTTTTTCTGTTCTTCCTATGTTGACAATTCTGGTTGCTATGACAAGAAATATACTGCAAATAAGGCAAATTTAACAGATAAACTGGATCTAGTGATAATGCTAAAGTACTAGAAATATCTTTATGAAACTTGAAATATGGGTAGATGGCAGTATGGAGATTATGCATGTTTTTTCTTTTCACCTTTTTTGAAAATAATTGGTTGCCATGGCTTAAAACATGGCACATATAACAATATTATTTTGTGATAAGTCAAAAAAGCTGAAATTTGTTATGAAACTTAAAATATGGATAGATGGTAGTATGGTGATTATCACATCATTTTAATCTTGACTATAGGGAGTATGTTAAGAGCTGTCACACTTAACAAACGTCGGCAACCTGTTCTAGTTTTTAGGCTTTTTCACTATAAAATTCTTTATTTCTTAAGGTATTTATTTCTAACTTCAAACATACGTTTCTGGTCATTAACCACATCATATGTGACATCATATGTGACAAGTTTTAAGCACACACATTATCAGAATTGTCTCCCTTGAACTTACATGAAAAAAAATGTGTTTTTTTTAATAACATCTTAATTTCTTCAAACTTCATATATAGGCTATATCTTTATTATTATCACTCAAATCATTTGTGAGAACTCTAGCAAGACTATTTCCAGAATAAATTCCCCCTTGAACTTAGATTTTTTTTTTGAGAAATTGGTATACATTTATTTTACTCCAACTTCTTCATTACTGATAGGATTTACTTCAAACTCCCACATCATAATAATATGACAAGGTTTATAAATCTAGCATCCTTATTTCCAGAATTATCTCCTCCTTAAACGTTTTAAACTTTGAATTTTTTCTTATTAATTCTTCTAACTTCCTTTTCCTTCAAATTCAAATAAACATTCATTATGAACAGCTTCATTACTAATTGTTCTTTGTTACACTCACATCATGTATGACATCTTGGATATTTATTTCAAGAGTTAGCCCCTCTTTAAGAATTTTGCTTTTAAACAGGTTATATTTTGGTAACATGGATGTTTAAGAAATCAATTTTAGAGTGTTCTTCAGTCTGTCTGTTCATAAAAACTGTTTCATATGATCACTTTTAAAAAAATTGTCCAACACATTTTCTTAAAAAAGAGAAAAATTGAAACATTTGTGAATGGCCCTTCAGAATGTTGCCGGGGTTCTAACTGGCAGGGGACTTATGGATTGCTTGCAATACTATGATAATTGTTTGTTTTATATACAAAACAATTCGCTCAAGGTAATGTTCTGTTTTGCTGTGTGTATATTAAACAATAAATTATACATGAACAGTACCAGTTTTTGACGTCAATTTCTTAAGATGACGTAACGGGTCATATTGATTAAATTACAACCTTATTATCACATTTTAAATTTGAAACGGAAGTTACTTTGTTTCTAATGTAATTGCGATGCTAATATACTTTTCTCGTATCTCTACGCCAAATAATCGTTTTGTTTCATGCTCTCATCTGAAATGAAGACGCAAGTTTGATCATGGAACTGATAAAGCTCATATGAATAATAATAAAAAAAAGAATAAACATGTTTTGTTATGATTATTGACAGGAATTACTTTAGAACCTATTTGTTGTTCATTATTAATGAATGACTAGGTGAGATCAAAAGTGAAATGTGATTTTTTAATTATTAGTTATTATGAAATACTATCTGTTATGGTTCAAAGACTATATATTATAATGAAACGTTTCCCTCTTAAGGTGACTTAGACTTTAATCGTTCTCTATTATAGAAATACGACCATGTCTTTATATTTATTATTTAGGCAGTTAAATAACATTCACATAAAATCCAGCTAAAATTAGTATTGTATAATGCTTGATAAAATCAATTATATTTACATCATGCACGGTTTCAAGGACTTGTTTTTACTCCATTATCAGTCTTTAGCAGATGACATGGTCCACGTTTTGAAATAGCTAATTAATTTGTCACAAGTAATCTAGGCTGCGGTAAAATTCAATAATTATTTGTTATTGTTTACAAACGCTCAATTGTTATAATCATTTTAAATGTTATAGTTCTATTATTTGTAAAAATAAAAAAATCCACAAGAATTCTTACTTTTTAACACATGCGATGTTTGATTCAGATCATAATATAGATAATTGATAATGGTAACGGTACATTCCGAACAATATTTATAGAAATGTCCGTGGATCATGTGTATTATTGTTTAGTTTTGCATAGTAAAATATAAATTGGAAACAACTATGGAAAAAAGTAAATACACTTTCACTGACCATTTACACTTGAATGGGCCTGTCATTTTAAATAAAGGGATAAAATGAATATTTATGTCAAGAGATACGACTATATATAATCTCAAAAGGAAGAAACAAGGTTCAAATTAATAAATGTTCTACGTATTGACAAAAGAATTTGAGAAAAGACCACATGTTTGTTATCTGACCAATCAACGCAATTTATTTTTTTTTCTTTTGATGATTGTTTAACACATTTAGATGACATTTATAATTTAAAATACGTTATTTTTAAGATATTTATGTTATTTGTAGTCAATAGCGATCGGAATGTATTTATTACATAAATCAAACACATCATTTAATATAATAGCACATTGCTAGTGTAATAAAGTTTTATATAAAAGACCTGCTACCAATATAACATGCAGAGATATAACAGGAAACAGAAATATCACAACTCTTACACATGTATTTCTCTTTTATATATTAACAGAAATACAATTTAAGTCAATCCGCTTTTTTCTATGGACTGTAACATGTCGGACATCTCTTCCGCAAACCTACCGAGAACATTAATTAGTGGACCATTTGTTACTCGTTACTTGTCTGGGGGATTTCAATGCAATTACTAAGAAATCACGGTTTCTGTCCATTTTGTTTGTGTAACAGTTGTAGATTTGTGCATGCTTTCATTAACTTAGTGACGATTTCCAACATTTTGGACCTTCGTGTAGCTTCTTGTATTTCTCATGCATACATTTTTTCAATTCTGTTTCCATATTTTGATATATATATATAACTTAAAGAAAAACAATTTAATTGGCACCATTTTCCTTCTTTTAATTGCTGCATTTCAAATATTAGTCTTATGAGCAATATCGGGATTTTTAAGAAGCATTCTTCCAAACAAAATCTAAAAGTTTATGTAAGACTGTATAACTTTTCTGACGTGTTGAATTAATCAAATCGTTTAGTGCGCTCATCACTTTTCCTCTTTGTGGAAAGGGATACAAAATAAAGGATGATTCTTTTTTGTACAATTACCTCCTTGCATATCTATAACATATTGGTTTAGATATAACTGTTCCACAAGGAGAAAAAATAATACATACAATATATTTATATAAAAATATTTGAAAGGAATACACAACAATAAGTATTCAAACAGCTTTTAAAAATTTCTGCCGAGCTTTATTATTGTCTGAAAGTTGTGATTTCTCGACATCTATTTTATATTCAAGTAGTCTGTCCTTTAAAATAATGAGAAATTTACGCTACATTTTTTTTTCAGTTAAAAGCGTTGATATTTCCGAGCACTCTCTCTCTCTTTACAGACAGCTTAAATGTCTTTCACAAACAATGGAAAGAAACTTAAGTAAAAGTGATGTAAAATGACGGAAACAAATCTCATGACAACATACTATGTGATAGTATTCTGTAAAGCTTGGTGAAATTTGAAATCATAGGTCATTCATTAAATATTCAAAATGTTTGATATCAATTATGCGGACTAAATCATCTTGCATCAACAGTGTAAGCTCTTGACACAAATCTCATTACCATATTAATACTGAAAGAAAAAGAAGATTAACTCAAAATAATTTGATTTTGCTAAAATATTAATTGACACAAAATTTATAATATGTCATAATATCGTTTTGTTGGAACACGATTGTTGATAAAAATATGAAAAAGATCAACAAGGAAGGACGGCATTCAGTGAAAGCATTCACCAACACAAAATAGCATCATCGGCTAGGGACCTGCAAACCGAGCCTGCACGATTTGTAATGTTGCCGTTGTGGGCTTTCTTTAGGGATTCCTATTTTCTCTATTTTAGTACCTTGATACAGTTTCAAATATAAACTCATTTGCCCCCCACCCTTAAAATATCTCTGCTCCTTTTGCTTTGTTGGCTATTGGTAAAATCAAACTGAAAAAGTATTTTGCATGGAATAGAAAAAATAAGAATGATCTCTAAAGATAGTCCAACTGGGCACAATTTAAAATGTTGCAGGCTTGGTTTGATAGAGTCTGTTCATGGATGATACTGCCAAGTAAAATCTACCGTCCACGCCTCCTAGCGGAATTCAACATTTAACATGAACTAATACAATTTTATAATTTTGAAACATCCGCAGATGGTCCCCAAGTAATACAATGCGCGTTCCAAATAAATATACTACTTCGTTTACATTTAGCTACCTTCACAAAACATTTTTATCATTTCTTAAAGAATTGATTAGTATGGATTTTTGAAGCATACTGTGCCTTTAAGTGTGAGCTCATAATGCATTAAGCTTGAATTAAGTTGGTAGCCTCAATCAAACCGACTTTCGGCTATGCAGAAATCATTTTTAAAAATATATTTGTGTAAGTGTTTTGTAACGTTAAACATATTATTCGTTCTAAATAAAAGTTTTGTATTCGCGTAAATACACTTTTAACAACAGGGTATTAGATACAACGTGTTCTTCTATAATTGATACCTAAATTGTGTATTTCAATATAATGGACAAAAAATTGCCTTTATGGTAACTTCACTCAATAATAAATCAATTCCGCGACACAAACTATATTTGCGTACCAAATGTCATAAGCGGATAGAAAGATCTGCTCAAACCGGTGATTAGTTGCACTACCCGGTATCAGAGAGTGTTTTACTAAATATTCATCAGATACAAAAGATGAGATTTTTTCATACAGTCTAACATTTATTTTTCCACTATATTTACCATAATGACCCTGAACTTTACATATCTGGTTCTAAAATTCCAGTAGTTGATGAAGCTAAGTTTTAGGAATTATATTTGATAAAAAACTTTCTTTCATACCATATATTAAACATTTGAAAACTAAATGCCTAAAAGCTTTAAATTAACTAAGGGTTTTATCAAGTACAAATCGGGGATCAAATTCTTCCACATTATTGAAATTATACAGAAGTCTTATCCGATGAAAATTAGAGTATGGTTCTATAGTACATGTATATGGATCTGCAAGAAAATAATATCTTCAAATGCTAGATACCATACATCACCAGGTTAAGGTGCTTTTCGCACCTCACCTGTAGAAAGTCTATATGCGGAAGCTGGGGAACCATCACTTCATCTTCGTCGAAAAAAGCTATCACTTCAATATACAACTAGAATTTCATGTAATAGCAAAAATCCAGCTAAAAATATTATTTTCAAAACAAGTTATACTGACAAATTTGAACCATTAGGCCTTCGTTTAAAAGTTTATTTAGATAAACTTAAAATTAATCCAGACAGTTTTGTTTGTTTGTTTGTTTCATTTTACGCCTTTTTCCAACAGTATTTCAGTCATATAGGCGGGTAGTTTCCTAACCATCGTTCCTGGAGAGTTACACCAGTACTAGACAACCTTCCTCCGCGCTAAACTACCAAAGCATCTCCCGGGGATCGAACCCACGCCAGAGAGGTACCTGGATTAGAAGTCATCGACTCTAACCCCTCGACCAAGGAGGCGGTAATCCAGACAGTATCCTTCAAAATGACTATGAAGATGTTCCACATTGGACTTATAATTTCCCAAAATTAAATATTAACCTTTCAAATATGAAAAAGTCATCAAAATCACCTGAACATTTCAAAGAGAAGTTTCTAGCAATTAAGGAAGAACATGAAGATTTTATACATATTTAGACGGTTCAAAAGAAGGTTGCAAGGTAGGTGCAGCTGTGTTTGAAAATAATTTTACATCTAGTATAAGATTACCAGATAATGCATCAATTTTTACTGCTGAAGCAAAAGCTATAGATTTAGCATTGTCATACATAGAACAGCATACCCATGATAAATTTGTGATATTTTCTGACTCGCTTTCTGTTTTAATATCCATTAAAAATAAAAAATCTGACAATGTCATGATAAAGAAACTTCTTTTACGATTTCATGATATACTTAAAACAAAATTGGATTCCAAGTCATGTAGGTATACGAGGAAATGAAAAAGTAGATGCTTTAGCTAAACAATCATTAAATTTTCAAAAAACTGACTTATTGTTGTTACCTGCTTGTGATTAAAGACCGGCTTTAAATAAACTCGTATCATCTGAATGGAAAGCAAATTGGGACAATGCCGTTTTTAATAAACTTTCTATATAAACCACTCTCTTGATGTGTCACCATCTCTATCTCTGGCAAACCGCCATGATCAAACAGTTCTTCTTCGATGCCAAATTGGACACACTAAAATTATCCACTCTTATCTCCTTACGAATGACAATGCCCCCTTCTGTATAGGTTGTAATAAACATTTTACTGTCAAGCATTTTCTTCTTGAATGTCATGATTTTTCACAGGCCCGTAATAGATTTTATTCTGTAAATTCACTCAAAAAACTCTTTAATACAATTCCATCAAAAAAATATCATTGATTATTTAAAAGAGATAAATTTGTATTCTAGGATCAAATTGGCTCATTTTTATTGTCATTTACAAGTTTTACATAACATTTTTAGCCTATTATAATAGCATTCGGCACGATATGGCCAGTTATGTGTTGACGTGTCGTCCAAATACAAACAAACAAAACATATTTACAAACTGATGTGGAGGTTAGCTCAATCATGGCTGGCAGTGTATCACCTGGAGCTAAGGTGTGTTACAACCGGTGCTAGGTATCTAGAAGGTCATTACTATTTACTGGTACTGTCTAGAAAATGGCCATTGACGAAGCATTATATAATATAATTACTCTATAAAAAAAGTGTATGTACCTAAATTCTTATTTTCTCCATTTTGGTTTGTTTGGTTTTACGGCGCACAAACAGAGTATGAAACATTTGGTGCCGAAACAGGAAAGATGACTTTTGCTTCCATCGGGTATCAGAAGTCAAAACTTTATCACCTGCTTCCGCCAAAGGTGCATTAAATGCTAGTTGATATTTGTTCTATTTTTTTTTTCCAATTCTGTAAACTTAATGTTTGAATATTTCATGTTTTATTACTTACATGAACCAATGTATGTCGACTTAATCTGCTTTCTCTTACTTAATTTATGACCGCGGGCTATAACACCATATTGTAAAGAAAATAGCAATGACCATTCTGTTCCGTGAATATCGCTGTTCCGTGAATATCGCTCTCCCTTGTTAATCTTAAAGCTCGATAAAATTTGTAACTGTTAATTATTGATACTTTTAGTATAAGTCGAACACGACATTATTCGGTCGTATCATTGTGATATAATGGATTATGCAAGTATTTCAATTTGTACATTTTTCTTTTTTTACTACAATATAGAAGAGTAAAAGTGAACATGAAAATGTAAATCCGGGTAGCGTAGTGATTAGAGAGTTCATGTTAATATGAAAATTTAGGTAATGAAAATTATGTAACGAGTTCAATTCTGCAATTGTGCACAAGTTTTTATCATTGCTTTTACTTTCAGAATATTATTTTGTGTAGTTTATTAGGAAACTTTCCATTTGTCTATTATAATTAGCAATTAATTTAATGTTTTGTACAATTTAAAGTTAAACTTATAACGGTTACGCATTATTGATGTATTTGGCTTTTTAACGGGCATTGGACAAATCGAATACATGTAGTATTATGTATTTTATTCTTAACTCCAATGGCCACATTTCTAACAATTTTGTTGACTTTCCTTTTGAACATTTGATGTCATTGTTGGAGGAGCTGGTAGAAGCACTGTTGGTATTATAATTCTGATTTGTGGTTTCAGTTGGAGAGTTAGTACTTTTGTCCTTCAGGTTGTTGTTGCCATCCTTGTTATTTTCTTTATTAGACGCCGCGCTGCACGCTGTACAACATGTCATTGAGAATTAAAATTAACGTTAAACTGAAGTGATAGTGTCATGTCTGAATGTCATAATCTTTTTATCATTAAGTTATTTTATTTACCAAATAAATAACGTGCCAATGAGCCAGTCTATAGTCGACCGTTTTCAAACTTAACAGTTGAGAGAGGTAACAACTGACGCAGAATCAATCACTTTATTTGTTCCGCCACTGTTGAAGTACGGCTCCGCCTTAAATTGTCACCAAATTTAATATGATGTTTACTCTATATGCTAGCATTTAGTCTCCGTTGACTTGGGGAAGGTAACAAGGACAACTATTATCAATATCATTTCCCTGCAACATAAGGACGAATCATTAAATTGCAAGTAACAAAGCCTAAACCACGCCTACTATCAGAGAGGCGGTTCTCTCTCAATCGTAAAGGAAATACGCTCAGCTCACAGATCCGTGAGGCAAATGTGCAATCTTGTGTTTAATCAAGTAGCTCAATCTTTTAGGAATAAAAAAGCAATATGTAACTAAGAAATGATTATATTTAAAATTTATTCATAACTATTATTTGATATTACAGACATACTTTTGCTTTTTGTAAAATAACAGAACAGTTCGTCCTCATTTCATTCGAACATGATGCGATTCGCTCTAATATTTAAATTGACATTCATTTGTATTCTCGGGGCAACGAATATATCTTTTACCTTTGTCTTTGTCTCAAATTTATTTTAAGTATACCAGTCGTAAATTTATTTTAAGTATACCAATCATTTCAATTTTACGTGTTATCCAATTTGTTTTGCTTCGACAAGACCTTTCAATCTTTGTCGCAACAGACAAACATTTCAGAATTTCAGACACGGAATTACAGGGAATTTATGCATTAAGCTATATATTTTTACAAAAATATGCAACGTTATTATTAAACAGCGAGCACATACCAAGAACATAGAAATAAAATTGACTAGTATTTCGGATATTCAACTGTATTAGAAAACGATGATTTTCAAGGCTGATTTTGTGCATTACCTTTGACTGTTCCCTTCATTTGGCGGCGTCTCAGATGTGCAGCATCAACATTTAACTTGTAACTTGCTTGAATGTATTCATCGAAATCAGAATCAAACAAATCTAGAGTGCTTTGTAGGGCTATTTGGGACGCGTTCTGTTTCATTGCAGCAAGCTGCTTTTTCAGCAAACAATTTTCTTGAATCAAGTTTGTTCTTTCATCACACATTTTTGACACTGATTCATAATTGCGTTGTAAATATTAAAGTTGTGCTTTTTAAGTCCTCTTTTTCTGTACCCGAAATAGTCATGTTTACCTTACAGGATTTAAACGTCTTGCCACTGTTTCCAATTTCCTCTTAGCTTGTATGACTCTCCCAACATTTCAAGATGTAAAGCCTTCATGCTTTCAAGAGGATCCATTATAACCTTCAGAATAAAAGAAAAGTATAATAATACGACTTTTATGAAATGAATTCAGAAATAATTTTATTGGCTATGTAATATTAAGTTATGCAGTTATCATTGAATGTGGAATAAAAGTATTAAGCACACCTTTGTTATTGTTTAAGAGTTGAACGGTTGAAGGTATTGTTTTTCGGAAGAAAAGTAGTCAATGGAATTTAACTGAAAATATAGAGAATACAAATTTAAATGGAATCTTTCTATTCATATAAGTATCACTTGATGTTATACTCTGGAGGCAAGAGGTGTGACTTTTCTCTTTAAGCATGTAGCATTCTTCAGCATCATTTGAACAAAATGATGCAAAGTTAAAAAAAATGGTAGTTTGATAATAAGAAATTATTGTTTTCATTATTTTTCAGGACTTGTAGATAATGATTTGAAAAATACACGATGCTGCCATAGCCAATTAAAAAGTAATAAGAGCAACGAGAAGTGAACTTTAAAGAAATAGATAATATTTTATACTTATTAAGGAAAGATAAAGTATTTCAGTGAAAATTGAAAGACACGAAACTCTACATTTCTGTGCACAAATTTGATGAATATTCTGCTAGTAAAGGAAAAAGGTACCGACAGAAAAAATAAATAAGTACTAAATTTCAGTTTTCCCAGAGTATAACTCATGAAACTACAGAGTTATGCAACTTGTGTTAGAGAAGACTAAATACATGAATCAGATATGAGTTTTGTTCAGTGATTCATATTTATGAACAGAAAATATACACATGAAGTCTCAAGTTTGTATCTTTAATAGTTTCAGAGATATGCAAAACTTGCATGTAAAACTTTACCAAGAAAAGGAGATTTGTTTTAGTACAAAAAGGAGCATAATTTAGTCATCATACATGGCAGAGTAATGGATCTTGAAATGTGATCTTCAATAATGACCTTAAGTACATGTGTTAAGTTTCAAGGAGATATCTTTTATAGTCCTTAAGACTTTTAACTTTTAACCAAAAGTGTCATGGGCATAATTGTGCAAATATTGCAGTTAGAGTTCTACAACTTTGCAAACTAATGAACATTGTTACTATAAAAAAGTATTGTAAATTTCAATTAAATATCTCAAGCAATAATTGAGACATTTGACTTCACAAAAAACTTTAACCAACATTTCTAGGTTAAAAAGGACATAATTCTGTAAATATTGTAGGTAGAGTTATCCAACTTGTCAATCCAATGAACATTGTTACTATAAATAAGTATTGTTAGTTTCAATTGAATATCTCAAGCAATAATTGAGATATTTGACTTTACAAAAAACTTTAACCAATGCCGACGCCGACGACGACCCGGGGCGACTGCAATAGCTCCCCATATTCTTCGAAAGGTCGAGCTAAAAACACTTTGATGACAAATGATACAATATCTCACAATCAACAATGGCACGCACTGAAACATAAAACGTTCTGCTATCAAATGTAGCCAGGACGAATACATGTATAATGTTTTGTTTTGAAAGTGTTTCATAATTTCTGATAAATGTCTTAACTTTACACAGAAATGTGTAAGCTACAAAGACCTGTTCTATTTTCTCCAACAACTATAATATATCAAAGTCGACTTTGTTTGTTTGGTTGCTTTCACGGCACACCAACACAGTTTTAGTGAATAACGTTTGACAAATGAAGCTTAATGTATGTTCATGAAGTATAAGACAGGATAAAACGATGCTGTAAAACAATGAAAAATGTACACTTATGTGGTTAATTTGTTAAGAAATGGTATGAAATTGTGTCGATGATATCACAATGAATGATTCGGTGAGGTCAGGGAAAGCATCATAACATAATGTAAACATTTTTTATAGCAATTTAATATACACTTTATTAATCATGGTACATACAAATTAACATATAATTCATTTTTGCCAGACCTCTTGTAAATTGATCGTTTTGGGTCTATATTTCTGTATAAAACATCTGACCCCAACTCCAACATACATGTAAACATCCACAACTTCCTACAAGCAGCTGCTACAAATACATATAGTTTTGCGCTGCACATTGAACGAATATGTTAAAAATGTTCTTATGCTCCATGAACATTCTTAATCAAATATTATTAATAGGACGTCTTTGCTTATTACATTTCGAATGGAGGCAACAGTGCCATAAAAGAACAGCTCGATTATAAAAGAACAATCTTGTTCTTCGTAGTTCAAAGCCCTTTCGTGCTAAAGTAACATCAAGACGTACCTAACACTATCATTGACAAACACTGACCAACTGCTTTTGACTCGTCAGAGAACTTTACAATACATTCTTTATTAATCCAACATTGTAAACATTCTTGTTCGAACCCATATGAACCCATATAGGACCAAATAGAGAAAATACACCAAGAACATGCGACACTCCAAGGTGCAAAACCTGCATTGCCATGAATTTACCGAGTACTGATTAATTTAACAACACTAGATAATTTTAACGACATTTGACAAAGTTCTAAAACGTTCTCGGTCATTATATTAATAATTTCACAACCAGAAAGTGTTTATGGAAATTATTTTGCTATATTTCTTCAAACCTAATATCTAAGTCATAAACATGATTATCGCTCAATTTCTGAACGTACAAATTTTAAACTTAATCTGTTTGACCTCGAGCTGTAAGATATTGTTAAAAATATAGCACTAACAATTTGTAACGGTCTATGCACATTATTGTAACCTTTCCAGCGCATGTGCTTTTTTGTTGTTTTTTATATACAAAACAATTCGCTCAAGGCAATTTTCTGTTTCACTGTGTTTCTGTTTCACTGTGTGTATACTAAACTATAAATTATACATGAACAGTACCCATTTTTTGCCGTCAATTCATCGTTATTTCTTAAAATGACGTAACAGGTCATATTGATTAAATTACAACCTTATTAGTACATTTATTTTAAATTTAAAACGGCAATTACTTCGTTTTTAATGTAATTGCGATGCTTATGTACTTCTCTCGTATCTCTACGACAAAAATCGTTTTGTTTCATGCTCTCTGAAATGAAGACGCAAGTGTGATCATGGGACTCATAAACCCATATGAATAATAATAAAAAACAACTCAACCCATTACGTGAAAAGATATCTACTACGAATACTCGCAACTGCACCTATACTGTATACTTAACTCTCAAAGATATTTCATCAAAAATAAGTGAGGGATTCTTGTCAATAATAATATCTTGGTCTTGTCGAAACGAAACACAAGATCAACATATTACTTTTACAGTCACACGAAATAAAAGTTTGTTTACACATTTGATATCAATCCAGGTACAATCAAGATATAAAGCAAAAAGAATGAGTGTGTATAAGTAAGATACAGTACCTAACTTGTATAAAGTTGACCTTGTCAATATGAAAACACAAAGTAAACTTATGGAATTTATATCACTTAAGTGTATCTTTAATACATATATATTTTATCAATTGTACCTGTTATACATATCAAGAAACATACACATATCAAGAAACATACACATATCAAGAAACATATCAAGAAACATACACAATATCTGTATACTAACTATAAATAACTATAAATCTAACTATTTAAATCTGCTTACGAAATATATATAATTTCCCTCCTAATCTGAAAAGCACTAGCTACAAAATGTACAAGGTTACGAGTTAATTTTTCTTTATCTGTATTTAACAATTCCAATAATTTTTGCATATTCGGACGTCTCCAATAAAAGGACGGGATAAAACGTTGTCTCAATTCAGCGTATACATTACATTCTAATATAAAATGAAATTCATCTTCTAAAATACCATATGCATAACAGATTCTTTCATTTATATGTGTACTATTTGGTTTCGTCCATCTACCAGTTTCAATATGTAATCTATGTGAGGACACCCTCAGACGTGCTAGTTCGCAATAATATTTTTTCACACCTAAAATACTTTTGCAAAATTGCATATGCACTCTTTCTATAGTGTTACCTATAACAAAACCCCAAACTTCGCTACCATAATTCAAAATAGGACTAAAAGGTAATCATTACCTTAGTTTTAGTAGGGTTTACACTGAGTTTCCACCTATCGCAGTAGGCCGAAATAATATTTAGACTTGTTTGTAACTCATCTTTGGTATTAGCAAACACTACAATATCATCAGCATATAAAATTAAAAATATTTTAAACATATTAATATCTATTCCAGGTACACCACTATTGATAAAACTGTGTTCTAAATCATTTAAAAACATGGAAAAAAGAAACGGAGATAAACACTCTCCCTGACGAACGCCTAGTGAACATACATACTCATCACTTAGTTCATTACACAACTTTACTGTTGTTTCTTGAACGTATGATATTTAAAATGTGACCACGTATGCCAAGCTTAATCATCTTAAACCACAGGTTATCTCTAACAATGTAATCAAAAGCTTTAGTAAAATCGATAAACGCACAGTAAAGTTGTCTCCCATTATTCATCATGTGACTTATTAAACCATGTAGCACAAAAATATTATCTACAGTACCCATATGCGATCTAAAACCTGCTTGGGCCTCTATATAAACACTGTATTCTTCTGCCCAGTTTGACGGTCTATTATTTAATATTCGGGTAAACAATTTTCCAAGAACGTTTAACAAAGTGATACCTCTGAAATTATTGACATCATTTAAACTACCTTTTTGTGTAAAGGAATAAATAAACCTTCTGACCAATTTTCAGGAAAATATCCAGTCTGAAAAATTTTGTTAAATAATATAAGTTATGAAGGCATTAGCATTTGTCTACCATGTATAAAAATTCATTTAAAAAAGGCATCTGGGCCACCACTTTTACCAGATTTTAGCTGTTTAATAGCTTTTGTTATCTCTAACTCACTTATTTGTACATTTAATTCATCAAACAAAACGTTAAATTCCTCTCTTTCATATCTTTCATTAAAATATATAACATCTTCATCTGGTGTATAAAATAGATCGGCTGGGTTATTCACAGACTTAAATATTGAGCAAAAGTGTCTAATTGTACATTTGACTGCTTAACACCAGCAGTCCCTTTTAACATACTCCAATAGAGTTTTGCATTATTAAATCTAGCTTGTGTAAGTTTCAAAGACTCAGCTTTGTCAAAGTCATATCTACATTTCCTAATACATGTTTTATATTGTGACCTGGCATTAACTAAACTAATCTTATTTTCTTCGCTTTTATTTAATCTATATCTATTTAACATTCTATTAAAAATAATTCTCTTTTCATGACAATCTTCAGTGAACCAAGGCTGATCCGAATATACTACATTATCTTTATTATTAACACCGATATTTCTCTTAAACAAAGGGAAGCAACTTCGTCCAAGATATTTGAAAAACTGTCTACACATTCATTTATATCATGCATATCCACAGCAGAATTTATTTGCACGTTTAAACAATTAAATTTCTGTCTAGATCTTTCTGACAACAATTCATCTGTATAAACTGATTTTAAATTACCTGACCATATATATTTATAACTAACATGATCATGGCTATCGCTTATATCTACATTGATAGGATTATCAAATTCAAGTACAAAATTGATTAAACAGTGGTCCGATAAAATATTTGGTTCTGAAACATCAAAACGTTTAACAGATTTTAAAAGATTTTGCGTACCAATAACATAATCAACTAAACTTGAGCCTCTATGGCCAACAAAAGTATATCGCCCCATTCCCTTATCACTGCCGACACGACCATTAAAAATGCGCAGACCTGTCTGTTTACAAAAGTCAAGTAACAAAATACCATTATTATTCGTGTGGCCTTTATCTTGTGAATGGCGTTCCATAACGGTATCAATCACATAATCATCTGGCAACATAGTCATGTATTTAAAATTATCGCCTGTTACATAATCTGGATTAGTTATTTGTTATTGTTTACAAACGCTCAATTGTTATAATCATTTTAAATATTATAGTTATATTATTTGTAAAAAAAAAAGAAATAAATAAAATCCACAAGAAATTACAAATGTAATTTGTTAACACATGCGATGTTTGATTCAGATCATAATATAGATAATTGATAAAGGTAACGGTACATTCCGAACAATATTTATAGAAATGTCCGTTGATCATGTGCATTATTGTTTAGTTTTGCATAGTAAAATATAAAATTGGAAACAATTATGGAAAAAAAACGTAAGTATTTTTGGACCTATCATTTACACTTGAATAGGCCTGTCATTTTAAATAAAGGCATACCCTGAATATTTCATGTCAAGAGATACAACTACACTAAACGAAACTTATAAGTACTCCGACCAATTTTTTTATTATATTGTGTTAGAATTACTATAGCTAGTCTAAGTCGATACTGTATAAACTTTAATCATTAGTATCATCATTTTATAATAGTAAATGCATTTTACAATTACTCAAACTTATCAGAAAATCAGTAACTGAGATCACCATTGTAAAAAAATCCAATGCCTTCAAGTTTAGTCAATTTAGTCAATACCTCGTATGTCCTCCGTTTGCTCTGATTACAGCTAGGCATCGTGCGCGCATAGACATTATGTAATTTCGGAAATAACCAACCGGAATGTTCGCCCACTCTTGAACAAGTCTGTTTTGTAGCTCCTGTTGGGTAGTGGATGCATTTTGACCTCTGTATACACGCCGACCCAGCTCATCCCA
Source organism: Ruditapes philippinarum (assembly GCF_026571515.1). Lineage (NCBI taxonomy): Eukaryota > Metazoa > Mollusca > Bivalvia > Venerida > Veneridae > Ruditapes > Ruditapes philippinarum. The sequence goes on from NW_026862559.1 coordinate 18,621, forward strand.
AATGTTCTCTATAGGATTGAGATCGGGCGACTTTGAAGGCCATGGAAGAACGTTTATTCTCTGTTGTTGTAAGAGTGTTCGTGTGGTCTGTGCAGTATGACACGTAGCACCGTCATGCATGAGAATCATTCCCCTATTCTGTTGAATCATGGGAATTGCAACGGGGCGCAGAATTTCAACCTGATAACGGACTGCATTTAAATTTCCACGAACTACAACGAGTGGCGTTTTCTGGCGCAATGAAATGCCAGCCAATATCATCACAGACCCGCCACGGAACTGATCCCGTTCTACCACGCACGGATCTGTGTATCTTTCTCAACGTCGGCGATAAACACGTCCCGGCCGTCGTTACTCTGAACATTAAAACGGGACTCGTCCGTAAACAAGACTTGCGCCCAGTCAGCACGCGTGAATCATAAATGTGCTCTTGCCCAACGTACACGTGCAAGTCGATGGTTTCTGCTAAGTACTATACCACGGAATGGTCTTCTTGCACGTAGTCCTGCAGATCTGAGGCGATTTCGAACGGTATTGTCACTAATTGGTCGTCCTTGGGTGCCGACTGTCGCCCTTGATGTTTCGACCGATGTGCACCTCCGCTGACGGAGATGTGTTATCTTTCTTGAGTACGTGTTGTTGCTCTACCACGCGGCCGTCCCGGGAGATTGGCGATACTTCCGGTTCGTCTGTAATTAACTAGGAGCTTAGTACTGCTTCTCTTCTGTACATGCATTGCACGGGCTACCTAGATAAACTAAACGATATCAATGTCAAGAAATTTGATACACAACAAACCAGCAAAAGTATATTTTGAAAAAGCGCAATAAATAAACAAAATTGCGTGTTTAAAATTCCTACCTCTGCATGCGATGCGCCGCCCTGTAATAGCCAAATGGCAATTCCTCTTTGTTGCAGGACATTCGGGCCATTTTGTGTTTTTATGTTAGGCACATCAATAAACTACTGTATAAGTACTTATTTTGGCGGGGGTTTATATTTGGCTATATTGGCGGTCAGGGTCAGTAGCGCCAATTCAAAACACCGCCAATTTAAAGCACCGCCATTTTAGATCATCGCCATTATTCTTTGAAAGGTAGATAACTCATGGTAAAATAGCTTTGGTTTGTCCGAGTAATCTCCCTTGATTATTTGTAATAAAAAAAACATTACAAGTAAGCTGAAAAGAATTTGTTTATTTTTAAGTCTTGGTACGAAATTCATTTAATTATATATCTATATACTGTATTTATTACGAAGATGATCACACGACGAGAAACAAATCTAAATGTCATATAAAAATCAGATATGGAATCATGTTACACTTTGTACATTTAATTACTTAACGAAATTTATAGTCCTGCCTTAGAGAAAGACTCGGCAATGATGTCGGGCTTTGTGGCTAGTTTAGAAACAGCCTTGACCAGCCATTGTGCATGCAATGGTTTCACAACAGAAGTCCGCAGGTCAATTTTTATATCTGACAAATCCGTCCCAGCAGCTAACCGTTTTTGAATTTCATCACCGTAAAATGATTGAAACTCTGCCTTAAGATAAGACTTAAATAAATTGTTAGGAATGAGATCCAATGGCTGGAGGCGATCCGTACAAGCACCAGGTACAAACACAGCTTTGATTCCATTCCTGTCTAAAAGGTCTAACAGGCTTTGACCCCTATGCGCCTTGTATACGTCAAATATACACAGAGCACGTTGACGTAATGGTAAGTCATCTTCCTCCCGAACATGATCGATGTAAGGAACAATTACATTCTCAACATATCTTAACATGGTTTCTTCCGTAGACCGTAGACCAGTGAGATGGAGAATGAAATATATCCCATCCCTCCGGGAACGTGTACTAGTATTAACTATGATTTTATGTTATATTTAACTTCTTGCTTGTGGCCTAACTTACAAGTTGAAAAAATACAGCTAAATAAATGATACATGGTTTAGCGGCGCCTATATATACCTATAAATAGCAAAATATTTGTGATATCAGCTCAACAAATTGCTCGTGCTAATGTTATTCCTATTCATTTGAGAAACATCTCTCTAATCACGATACAAATAATAACAAAAATAGTTCATGTTTTTATTAAAATCGTTCAGAATTAGCACGATGTAAAGATAAAGGTGACCAAGCATAGGTATACCGTATGCCGTAAAATAAACGAGGACAGTCAACTACTGCGTGACCGGTGTTATTTTATTTATTTTTTTTATTCTTTATTTGTAATCGCCAATTCATGACCCCATATTTATGCCAACAAGTGTTTTAATTTGGCGGTCTAAAAGCGTTTGCGCCAATTTATGACCCCGCCAATTCAAAACACTTTAAACAAGAGCTGTCAGAAGGACAGCGCGCTCGACTTTTTTAGTGCTTGCCTATAAAACAAAACTTTGACAGTTAAGGGCACACAAGACTTTAACTAGGAATTTCTAAGTACAAATCAAGAAACATTTTCACAGAGTTATCTTCTCTTGCTTACAGATAGGTCTCATGATGGCACATAAGAACTCCAACTTCCAAAGTAATATCTCAAATGGTTAGGTCAACAAGTGGACAAGAATGAAAATTTTAACTGAGTTTCTAAGTCAAAAAGGGCCATAATTCAAATAAAATCCTTAACAGAATTACCTTCTCCTGCCCATGTTTGGGACCATGATGGTAAACAAGTATTCCAACTTTCAATTTAATATCTCAACCAGTTCAGTCAAAAAGTTGACTGGTACAAAAAACTTAACCAAGATTCTAAGTCGATAAAAGGCCTCAATTTTTAAAACAAATCCCTGACAGAGTTACCTTCTCTTGCGTACAGATGGGGGTAATGATGTGAAATAGCATTAAAAGTTTCAAAGCAATATCTCAAAGGGTTAAGGCAATAAGTGGATTTTACCCATATTCAATGTATTTTCTAAGTCAAAAAGGGGCATAATTCTGTCAAAAACCTTGACAGAGTTATGTCCTCTTGTCTGTTGATGAAGGTCGTGATGGTAAACAAGTATGGTCAGTTACAAAGCAATACCTCCAATGGTTTTGAAATAAAGTGAGGTGGTACAAAAAACTTAACCAAGCTCAATACACTTTCTAAGTCAAAAAAGGGCCATAATTCTGTCAAAAACCTTGACAGAGTTATGTACTCTTGTCTGTAGATGGAGGTTATGATGGTGAACAAGTATGGTAAGTTTCAAAGCCATACTTGTAATACTTCTGAAATAAAGTGGGGTGGTACGAAAAACTTAACCAAGGTGTGACGCCAACGCCGACGCCGACGCCGACGCCGGGGCGAGTAGGATAGCTCCCCTTTTCATAGAAAAGTCGAGCTAAAAACGCCAACATTTGACACCGCAGATATAATGCGCTATACAGTAACAATTTGCATCAAAATACACAATATGGGCATCTTGCACGAAATGCACGTGCCCATTTTCGGGTTTTTGCATGTGACCGCCATATTGCGTTTCGGATGATTGATTTTGTTTTAAAATCATTCATGCAGTCGGAAAGTAGAGTCAGTACACATTTTCAACATTGATTTGGTATATATTTTAAAAACCGGAGTTTTCCTGCAAGTTTGAAATCGGAGTACTTATAAGTTTCGTTAAGTGTATATATATAATTTCAAAAAGAAGGAACAAGGTTTCAAATAAATAAATGTTCTACGTATTGACAAAAAGTTATGAGAAAAGACCACATGTTTGTTACCTGACCAATCAACGCAAGTTGTTCTATTTTCTTTTGATGATTGTTTAATATAATAAGATGACAGATCGTGTGGGAACTGGACACGAGTAATCAACATAAAGATAAATTTATATGGGAAAGACAGATGTGTGAAAATCTGTATAATTATAATCAAACACATATTGTGACTTGTGACCATATTTGCAAATACATGAACTCTTTGCTCTCTTTTAACCAATCATTAAAAATAAGTTAGTTTCAGATATTTATGATATTTGTGGTCAATAGCGATCGGAATGTAAAAAATACTAAACATGACGTTTCTGATTACAATCAATTGATTAAACGTAGAATTACAGTATTCTTTATTCATTATTGACTGTCAATCAATCGCAATTTATAACTGGTATTTATTTAAAACAGTGATTCGAATTGTATTTATTACACAAACAAAACATATCATTTCATATTATAGCACATTGCCAGTGTAATTAAGTTTAATATAAGAGACCTGTAACCAATATAACATGAACAGATATAACAGGAAACAGAAATATCACAACTCTTACACATGTATTTTTCTTTTATATATTAACGGAAATACAATTTAATTCAATCCGATTTTTTTAATGGACTGTAACATGTCGGACATCACTTCCGCAAACCTACCGAGAAAATAAGTGGACCATTTGTTACTCGTTTTTGGGATTGCAATGCAATACAAAGAAAACACGGTGTCTGTCCATTTTGTTTTAGTTACAATTGCATATTTCTTCCATACTTTCATTTTACTTAGTGATGATTTTCAACTTTTAAGACCTTCGTGTAGCTTCTTGTATTTCTCATGCATAACCTTTTTAGCTCACCTGTCACAAAGTGACATTATATATACATTATAAGTATATAGTAAAAACTTAAAAAATCTTCTTTATAAACCCAAAACAATTAACGCTTAGATATAAGGCATAAAACATCTTCTTGTGAGTGTCAACCAAGTTTGTTCAAATAAAAGCCCTTTAGGGAACTGATTTTCCTTATATGTCTATAGTAAAAACTAAAAAAATCTTCTTTTAAATAAGTCATAGACCTATAGCTTAGATTATAAGCATGAAACATCTTCTAGTGAGTTTCTACCAAATTTGTTCAAATAAAAGCCCCTGGGGTAAAATTAACCCCGCCCCAAGGGCCTATGTGCAGGTGAGCGATTTCAGGGCCACCATATATAATATATATATATATATCTCGATATATGGAACAGAAATAAACAAGAGGGCCATGGTGGCCCTGAAATCGCTCACCTTATATATATATAACTAAAAGAAAAACAATTAATTTGGCATCATTTTCCTACTTTAAATTGCTGCATTTCAATAACAAATATCTGTCTAATGAGAAATATCGGGATATTTAAGTAGCATTCTTCCAAACAAAACCTAAAAGTTTATATCAGGCTGAATCACATTTTTAACGTGTTGCATTATTCAAATCGTTTCGTCCGTTCATTGCTTTTCTTCTTTGTAGGGGGATACAAAATAAAAAGATACAAAAGATTCTTTTGTGTATGATTACCTCCTTGCATATCTATAATACATTGGCTAAGATATAAATGTTTAACAAGAAGAAAAAATAACACATTACTTTCTTCATTGGAATATAATAATTATGTTTATTAAGAAGTACACAATTATAAGTGTTCAAACAGCCTTTTAAATTTTCAGAGGTATGTCGAACTTTACTATTCAGTAAAAGTTAGTTTGATACTTGCCTCAAAATTGTGATTTCTCGACATCTATTTTAAATTCAAGTAGTCTTTCCTTTTAATGAGAAATTTACGCAACATTTAAATTAAAACTATATGACAAAAACCAGCGTCAAGGAGCCCAGGAGGACCCAATTAACTATTGCAACAAAATATCTAAATATGTACATGAATTAACATTTATTGTGAATGTTTCCACAAAATAATCCTACTTTTTAAAACAACACATTCGGACAAAAGATTTAAGACTATCTTTGACTTTTAAGATTTTCCTCATTTTCATTTATTAATCATTTTAAGGGCAATTAACTTTTCATCAAGGACATAATTAAGATTTACAACCCTATTACAGTGATTGCATACTCTTGTCAGAAGGAACGGTTATTACTTCTAAATTGCATGACTTTGTATTTTCATAACGTACTCGTGATGTTTGCGTCTCTTTTCCTCGTAAATTTAGCGGGTGTACCACAAATACGTAATATACGCTTGGCGCTAATTTGCAATAACTTAAAATAAATGATTTCATTGCATGAAAAATGAAACATTATGCCTCAGAAATCATTTTTTTATCAAAATCTGTTTACTTTTGGTACCTTGTTACAATTTCAATAAAATACTAATTTGCCATAAAAATGATTTATCTTTGCTTCTTTTGCTCTGTTGACAATTTGGTATAATTATAGTGAATTAGTATTTTGTATGGAATTCAAAATACTACTTTGCTTACTTACATTTTGCTACCTTTGCAACACATAACTGCACAACATATATTTAACATTTCTAAATAATTAAATAAGTATATTGTGCCTTTAAGTATAAGATCATAAGTTTATTAAGCATTAAGTTTGTAGACTCAATCAAACCGACTCTAGATTTCCATGTTATTTTGTTGAATTTAATGCTTCGCAGGAATCATATTTAGCAGAAATTTGTGTAAATTATTTAAACATAAGAAAAATATTCACTCTAAATAAATGTTATTGTCTTCGCGTAAATACACTATAAATAACAGGGTAATAGATACGCCGTGTTCTTCTATAATTGATACCTTAAATGAGTATTTCAATAGAATGTACAAAACATTTCCTTTATAGTAACTTCACTCAATAATATATCAATTCCGCGACACAAACTATATTTGAGTATGTCATAATCTTATAGTAATATCTGCGCAAACCGGTGTTTGGGTGCACTACCCGGTATCAGCGAGTGTTTTACTAAATATTCATCAGATACAGAATATGAGAATTTTTTGTACAGTCTAACATTTATTTTTCTACTATATTTACAATATCATGTGGAGGACAGCTGGCAGTGTATCACCTTGAGCTATTGTGTAACAATCGGTGCTGGGTACCTAACAGGTTAATACTTTTCCATCTTGACGAAGCATTCGATAACATATATCTATAGGAAAAAACATTATGTACCTAAATTCTTATTTTCTCGACTTTGGTTTGTTTGGTTTTACGGCGCACAAACACAGTATAGGGGATATAGTGCCGACACAGGAAAGCTGACTTTTGCATATATCGGGTATTATAAATTCAAAGTTACATCAGGAGTCAAAACTACCTCACCTGCTTGAGCCAAAGATGCATAGACTTTCATTTGATTTTCTTTATTCTATTTTCCAATTCTAAAAATATAATGTTTTACTATTTCATGTTTTGTTACATGAACCAATATAATTCGAATTAATATGTCCTCTCACTGAATTTATGACCGCGGGCTATAACATAGTGTAAAGAAAATAACAATGACCATTCGGTTCCGTGAATATCGCTCTTCTTTGTTAATCCTAAAGATCGATAAAATTTGTATCGAGTTTCTTGCAACTGTTTGAGAGTTAATATTTGATACTACAAGTATAAGTCGAACAGGATAACGTTTACATTATTCGGTCGTATAATTATGATATAATGGGTTGTGTAAGTAATTCAATTATTTACTACAATATATAGAAGAGTAAAAGTGAACATGAGAGTAGGGTCGATTTCCGACAGGGACTTTGGTTTGTTCCATGTGTGCAAGTAATCCAACTATCCAACATGTGCATGACATAATGCACTGAATGAACTGAGGGGGACTGGAGGTCTTCCTCCACTAGTGCAGCTGGAAAGTATTATGTACTTTCTCAGACCTTGACTGAACGATGAATCGTGTAAATTGCAAATTAGACTGTTATAAGAACTAAATGTACTTTTATTAACATTGATTATTTATTATGACATCACCCAAACGATATGGTCCCATCAACGTCAAAATTAGGGGTTCCACTATTACGGCAAACGGAATCATCGGATTGTAATTCATGTATTGATTGACACGATCCCTTTTACTTGTTGGCAAATATATTTTTTAAAGTCTTCTGACACAAAACTTGACCTGTGTTTCCTTGACCTTGTTCCGTAGGTTATCAATATCTGACAATACATTGCCAACAAAATATTGCATTTTGTCGAAAATATAATTCGGTAAGTCTAGATTAGTTATTTATCAACATCTTCCGTAAAAAATATTACAATTTAAGAGAAGTCACTGGTGCAACTGAAGTGAAATAAAACTATAGCCCACAATAAAACAGTGTCATTCCATGAAATGGGCGGGAACACGTTGTTGTTTACAAAATAAAATCGAACAAAGAAATGGTGAAAGTTTGAATGTCAAGTTCATTAAGTGAACATATTGCACGTAATTACCGATTTATAAGTGAATGTTATTTTATGGGGCAAAATGACAAATTGTTTTTGTTTAACCATAATTGTAACATCCTGTCAGAAGACAATTTTACGGAATACACCCTTTAATATATTATATCATATATAGTATATGTGTACGTATGGACTTTTGTCTACGCGTACATGTAGGATCTAGGTCTGCACCATTTGACAAGGACGTTTAATCATAAATCTAACGAATCGAAGAAATTAATTTTAGCCTACTAAACGTTAAAAAACGAATATATCAAAAATAAAATAACAAATACAATATTTATTTCTAAGCTTTTATGTTTCTCCCTAGTCCGCTGAAACTAGTGCACCACTGAACATTGATGTCTGATTGTGATCCACGTATTCCCAACCGCCGCACGAGATATCTATGACGTCACCAGTGACGCAATGTACGTAAGTTGACGCAGACGCCGACTTCCAGTCTGTGTTTGCTGTAGTCAATGCATAAACGAGAACGTCCCTATTCTTCCTTATGAAACACTGTGTAGTGGAATGGGTTGTAACAAAAGTTACAAAGAACTGGTAGATGCCTGGAACTGGGACATTGAATGTTCCAGTAGATATGTCATAGGCGTTTCCCTCATTAATAACAATCTTTGAGAACACGGGATGGTGGTCACTGTACAGATGCCCTGTTGGCGTGTTCACCGAGAAATAAACCCGCATTGTCGCGGATGTAACTGGAAATAATAATATCTCTATATTTAGCTATGTTCTTCTATTTTATCAGACACTTTTGTCCCTTTGGTAGATCTGTTGCCACTACGTTTTCTGGAGGTAATTCAAGCTCTAGGTGTCATTTTAGATGTAATGGTACATAGATAGATCTAGTTTCATTATTTTTTCAACAATGTGCATACTTATTGTAAGGAATGGTTGGGTCGAACGAACAATTCCGAAATAATGAGAATTATGAAAAAATGAAGCAAACTTGAAAATTAAAAGCCGAAATTCCTACCTGGTGCCGAATTGGCATATTCAATGTGATACAGACTGTCGTCTGCTGTCAGTCAATAATTACCTGGACATACTGCAGAATTACAAGAGGCATATTCCATATTGTTTCCTGCGCACTGTCTACCTAGCAACGATGGTTTTGGGTTACTGCACGTGCGCTGTCTTGACTTTAGACCGCCATTACACGTAACCGTGCATGTACCCCAAGTAGACCACGAAGACCAACCGCCATCTGCAAAAACACGTGTACATACTTCTGTATTTTTTGAAGAAACAATATTATCATAAATAAAAATAATCTGTTTTATCACATACCCGTGCCGATTTTGCGACTCCGTAAAAATGGTATTGCACGGCCGGGCATATACTTTGACGTGACGTCATTTGAGTTATAATAACATAGCGTCCAGACGCGCTAAATGTTAGCGTTATACTATAGCCGAGTCAATAAAAAATGTTTCTTAATCACTTTAAATGGTCTTTATTTTTGGTATGTGATAAATAGAATGTTAAATTCGTGTAAATTCATTACTAAATTTAACCTAAGTCAAGCTACTTCAATTAATCTTACTGTAAAACTAATACAGGACAGTTAAGGTGATAGTGGATTTTGTCAATCCTAGAACAGGTATATCTTAGAACTTTTATTTATTGTGAATAAGTAGAACCTAATGCATAAATTCACAAAGAATGCCATTCCTGATATTCTGACTAAACCAATGTTTGTCTGTTGCAACAAAAATTGAAAGATCTGGTCAAAGGAAATAAATGCGCGTTAAAAATCAACAAAAATCTACGTTGGCTGTCAAGAAATGCCGTTAGTACACTGAATTAAAAATCTTCAAATCAATCCATTTTACCTTTCAAATGTTAGTTCACACTTATTCTAAAATGATTCCTAAATATAAGGAAGTAAAAGTCGATTGAAAAATACATTACTGTAACAGTAAATAACGGAATTACAACAGATTATACCCTAATCTCTGGTTTACTGTCCAAATTTGCCTGCATTAGATATAGCCTGGCTCAATGACACGTTGTTTATTAGGTAAATTAAAAAGATAGAAATAAAAAGAACACGATATTCAAACATGGCGCTATCACTTAAGATAAAAGTTTATATAGCTCGGTGACATGTTGAACACCAGAAAAACTATTTTTATCAGTTTTATTATCTGAAAAAAAAAATAAAAAAAAATAGCAAGACTAAAATTTCCCTATAATTGCTGAATATCCAAACGCGGCGTCCAACAAAAACGTATTACCAGTTAATGGGAGTTAAGTAGTACTAATACTGAATACGGAGGCAAGTAGGAGTTACGCGCCCTGGGTGTATCAGAAATATTCCCGATGAGTGTGGTATTTCATATATACATGTACAATGTATATTATACTATGTATGTAGACTAATGCATTAAAATCCTCTAAGAAATGTTATAATTATACCTTAACTAAATCATTGAAATGTAACATGTCTATATGACAAAATGGCAGTCTACAAAAATAAACCTTCATGTATTAATTAAGCAAGACTGGTGTAATCGCATTACAAATCTTGCACGTTTTTCACGTCAATTCTCATTGGGCAACCGTGACTTTTAAAAATTTGTATGCGCACGGCTGCTGTAACTCAACTGTAAAGACTCTTTTTTTGTTTCAAAGAAATTAAATGATTGTGTAGTTTTAAAAATGGTTTTATAAATACATTTTACATGTTATTTTGCCGTGTGTTAACGGTTGTTTTCTAAATAACTAATGACTAACGACTTGGGTAATATAAGTTTACAATGGTTTGTACTGTTATATAACCTGTGAAGATTCTTTAAAATTATTTGACTTACTACAGCCAAATCTGACTATTTCTTTCCCTGTCAAATGTTTAAAACCTATAATTACCCATGCATGGCATGCCGAAACAAATTTTGTCTTCAACGGAGTCACCGAAACAATGATCACCTCCATGGCTAGGATACGGATTCGAGCAAGTACGATCCCGACGCTGAAGACCAACGCCACACGTCTTGCTGCATGCAGTCCAAGGCGTCCAACCACTCCAGCCTCCTGCCACTTTATAAACAAAAATATTTACGTACTATATCTTTTTAAGTAACTTTTTATTCATGCAATAGCAAACAATTTTAATTGTAATTTATTTTAATCACGTGACAAGATATTTTCAAATGTGACGTCTCTATTACAAATGAGCGCAGCGGAGTGAATTAAAAGTTCGTTTACTTGCACACCTGGGTTCCTTGAACCATACATAACCGGACATGGATATGAACTCCTGGCCCGATTCCATCCCAATGCAATCAAGTCCTCCCATAAGCATGATATTGCTTATTTTTTTCTCTTTTAGCTTCTTTTCATGAAGCTGCTACAGTAAGCAGTGCTCATTTATATTTTTTTTTATATTTTAAGCCACTCGAACACGTGACAGACCCAGTCTCACACCATAGACCATCACCTTCTTAAAATAAGTAAGGCATATGTAATATTGATTTTTAGGTTTGTAAATGATGAATCTAATAAACGATCAAAATTTTAAGGTTTGTATAATAAATGAAAACTTTTTAAAAAAAATCCTACCCGGACATGGTTTCATGGAACAATTCCTATACTCGATTCCGCTTCCAATACAATCAAGTCCTCCATGAGCTGGTGCCGGGTCATCACACGCTCGCACTCTTACCTGTTGACTTTTGCCACAAGTCCTTTCACACATAGACCAATCACCCCAAGCTCCCCAAACGCCATCCACTGCAATGAGTAAAAGGGTTATTCTATATACATTTTCTTACATTACGATATTTCCATAGCAACGGAGGCAATATTTCGCGCATGCTGGTATTACGTAGGGCAAAAAGTGATATTTGACCAACCAATGGAAAATATCAACATCATGATCGAATCCTTAAAAACCGCTAACTAAATGTTTTGAAGAAAAAAAAACACAGCAAACATGCGAGCAGTAAATAGGCTTTCTGTTTAAAGTATCATTAACAGAAACAATTATATCTATATATTTTTCTGGAACAAAAATAAATACTGTACAAATAAATGTTTTGGACCTTTATAAAAAGATATTTAACAACGATGACGAACTGCTTCCAAGTGCGGTCTCTTGATATGCTTTTAGTTTTCTTTTATATGAATGATGAGTAGAAATGGCAATAAGAATTAAGTATGAAAATGTGAATATTTTCTGGCTCATTATAAAATCATCACCTTTATGTCTTAAAAATTATACTATTAGCAATATATTATTCTTAAGTGAAATAACTGAGACATGTCTATGAACGTCTACATATCTACATATATTTCTGTGAAGGACACTGGTTTCTTTACTTAATATTGCGCATGCGCGAATAAACAATGCTTCCCATTGATTTTGCAAAGCAATGAGCGCATTATTAAAATAATTTAAGACTTATTTCTTTTATTTGTGGAAGCATACTGTAACACATTTGGATCGACATTTTCATTGCACTTACTTAAATAGCGTGTATCTAATTCAGAAAGAAGACTTTGTGGACGATAATAGAATAACAATATCCACTCCAATTCAAAATCACCGATTGTTTTGTTAAACATCTCTCCTACGATTTTATTAAATAAAAAACAATCTTTTAAATAGTCTTATGTTGGAATTGAGAAGGGGGGGGGGGCACTTTACGTACCGAGATCGCAAAGTCCACAAAATTTTCGGCAGACGATTTTCGCGTGGTGAACATATCCGCATATGTTGAATGTACTGCTGATCAACGGACAATTGTAGTCAGGACTGTCTACGCATGAACCGGAAGTTGTGATAGCTGTAAAATATATAGTAATAGCTGAACCATATAGAGTTATAGCTTCCAAACATATAGTATTTTAATTTCAAATATAGAGTTATAGCTGTCAAATATATAGTTACTGCACTTTAAATATATAAAATTAAAATTCTATAGTGGAAAATGAAATAAAAATATTAAATTCATCGCTTGTTTGTTTGTTGTTGTTGTTTTTTCTATTTATTTTTGTTTGGGGGTATGGTTTATATTTTCATTTAACATTATAAAATTCAATATATTTCACTCGCCGTTCCGACTCGTAAACTAAAGGGAATTTTAAAATGTTTCCTTAAAAGATATTCCATGTTTCACTCGACGGAAAAATATTCTGTTAGTAGCTGTAAAAAAGTCGAGTTATAGTTGTAAGTTATAAAGTTACTGCTGTATAATATACACATGCAGTTATGCATATTGCTGTAAAATATAGAATAACAGTTGTAAAATAAAGTTATAGGTCTAACATATCAAATATATAGTTTTAGCTGAACAATATATAGTTACTGATGTAAATATATAGTTACTGTGTAAATATATAGTTACTGATGTAAATATATAGTTACTGTGTAAATATGTAGTTACTGTGTAAATATTATTAATACTGGTAGTTGTAGCTTTAGAATATGGAGTTATAGCTGTAAAATTATAACATCTGTAAAATATATACAAATTCATGCTTGTTGCTTTAAATGAGTAAGTTACAGCGGTAAAATATATAGTTTCAGCTGTAAATAATAGAGTAACAGCTCTAAAATATATGGTTACAGCTGTAAAATTAAGAGAAACTGGTTACTGTTGTAAAATATATATGCTGGTAGTTACAGCTGTAAAATACATACAAATATGCAGTAATGCTTATTGCTTTAAATAATATAGTTACAGCTGTAAAATACATACAAATATGCAGTTATGCTTATTGCTTTAAATAATATAGTTACAGCTGTAAAATACATACAAATATGCAGTAATGCTTATTGCTTTAAATAATATAGTTACAGCGGTAAAATACATACAAATATGCAGTAATGCTTATTGCTTTAAATAATATAGTTACAGCTGTAAAATACATACAAATATGCAGTTATGCTTATTGCTTTAAATAATATAGTTACAGCGGTAAAATACATACAAATATGCAGTAATGCTTATTGCTTTAGATAATATAGTTACAGCTGTAAAATACATACAAATATGCAGTAATGCTTATTGCTTTAGATAATATAGTTACAGCTGTAAAATACATACAAATATGCAGTAATGCTTATTGCTTTAGATAATATAGTTACAGCTGTAAAATACATACAAATATGCAGTAATGCTTATTGCTTTAAATAATATAGTTACAGCTGTAAAATACATACAAATATGCAGTTATGCTTATTTCTTTAGATAATATAGTTACAGCTGTAAAATACATACAAATATGCAGTTATGCTTATTGCTTTAAATAATATAGTTACAGCTGTAAAATACATACAAATATGCAGTAATGCTTATTGCTTTAAATAATATAGTTACAGCTGTAAAATACATACAAATATGCAGTAATGCTTATTGCTTTAAATAATATAGTTACAGCGGTAAAATACATACAAATATGCAGTAATGCTTATTGCTTTAAATAATATAGTTACAACGGTAAAATACATACAAATATGCAGTAATGCTTATTGCTTTAAATAATATAGTTACAACGGTAAAATACATACAAATATGCAGTAATGCTTATTGCTTTAAATAATATAGTTACAGCGGTAAAATACATACAAATATGCAGTTATGCTTATTGCTTTAAATAATATAGTTACAGCTGTAAAATACATACTAATATGCAGTTATGCTTATTGCTTTAAATAATATAGTTACAGCGGTAAAATACATACAAATATGCAGTAATGCTTATTGCTTTAAATAATATAGTTACAGCGGTAAAATACATACAAATATGCAGTAATGCTTATTGCTTTAAATAATATAGTTACAGCGGTAAAATACATACAAATATGCAGTAATGCTTATTGCTTTAAAAAATATAGTTACAGGGGTAAAATATACATTTGCAGCACTGTTACAACTGTTAAATATAAAGATATCGATGTAATAATTATATTATCAATTAGATTTTAAGCATATGTAAAACTATTGATGACTTTGCCGTTAACTCTGATGAATATCCGACTTAAATTCGGTTTCAACACTCATAGAACTTATTAGTATATAGATATCGTATTGTTTACTTTTATATCTACAAATGTAGATATTTTAGGTAAAATTTTACTTGATATATTTGAAAAAAAAGCTTGTCAACAACTGCCAGCACTAAATGACTATTTTTTACATGTTAGTTTCTTAGCGTATGTTAGTTCGAGGTCCAATTCGAAAGGGCCGAAAAGGTGCGATTGTTCCGTCAGTCTGCTGATAAGGACTATGGTAATGAATAAGGGACAAGGTGTTCCGATTGTTTTGAAATCTGATGTCATTTAATACAATCTCAGTTACCAACATGCATTTTTGCAATCGGAGCATCTCGGGTATTTTTCATAAGACAGACGGAAAAGGGCCTTTTTGGTTACATTTTTTTTTGTACAACATGTAGAAGGGACTCTGGTTAAAAGGGGATGTGGATAATAAAGCAGACGAAAAAATTGCTTCAAATCGTACCGTTTTTAATGAATTAAATTATTTGTTAATGTGAAGAGGAATGAAAAAGTGATTGAACGTAACAATTCAGAAAAAGATGTCCGCATGTATATGAAAATAAAATGTTAGTTAAAATTGTATTTCAAACTAATTTGGTATAAAATAATCGTAAGGAAAGATATAATATTTACTTCCTCCAGAGTGACTGCATACGTCTCTATTGCAGTAATCGATAGAACAGCACTGATTACATCCCGTTGGATTTGCAATGAAAACTCTTCTCTTAAGATCTCGCCCAACGAGACTTCCTCCTGAAGATGTATGCCCATAGCATTGCTATATATGGAATTGCAGAAAATATATACCTTTTGAAACACATAACTTATTAAATGCTATGATTGTGGCGGGGCGAAAAGGTGAAATTAAAAAATAATCAAATTGTTACAAAGATATGTATGGATGGATGGATGGATGTATGGATGGATGGATGGATGGCTGGATAGATGGAAATTCTAAAGAGATATTTGGTTATTCCTTTGATCTTCTTTTGATCTTTTTATCCTTACAGTCAACCTATTTAAACCCACATTACCTTTAATGACTTACATTTGGTATGTAATAAATCTCATAATGTTAAATTTGAAAACAAAGACTTTTTCCACAACGTCTCCCTGTGGACAGACAGACAGACAGATGGACGGACGGATGGATTAAAATCTCAACAAATATTATTTTTTCACTTCTGATACTTCTTTGCAAATCTTATTTTACATTACAATTTCGCCCCCATTACTTATGTTCATTCAAGTAACATTTATATGTATCTGATTTATGTTCTATGTAGATGTATGTGTTTAAAACATACCGCTGAGGGACGACATCCTAGACTGTATACAACACTGCTTCCAAAGTCGTCTGCTTTTGTATAACAATGCTAAAAAAATATAAATAGCAAATAAAAGTTACTTCCATTTACCACCGTTTTAGTGTTCATCTCCCTCAGTTTTTTTTTTTTTTTTCTGTTCTTTTTTTTTTTTTTTTTTTTTTTGTGTGTGTGTGTGTGTGTGTGCATCATTTCCGTCAAATGGTGGTTTCAACTATGCTAGTGAAAAACATAACCACCAGATACGCAAATAATCGAACGAATTTTAAAAGTAAATTATAAAAAAGATGTTACTAGAAATAAGTACATTCGAGTAAAGTATTTATGAATTATCTCGTTAAAATTCAAAGTTTATTATAAAATCTTAACGATTTCAGGAAACGATTGCGTGAACAAACCAGTTATAATATCAAAATGTTGTACGACTCTGTGTTTTGCCGCCAAATCTGCAAACGAATTTGATTGGTATAATGACCTGAACTTGCGAGCTGATGTATATACCTAGATCTACTGTTCTCTATATTGAACCGATACGTTAAGTACAATAAAAAAGACAATTTTCTATAAACCAAAAATATACGGACAAATATTTTAAGATTTCAGAACTTACTGTATTCCTAGAAATGTTCGCGGATACAGTATTTCGCTTTTATCACAACGTCGGCATTTTCGCGGATACAAACTTTAATAGTAAACAAAAATCGTAAGTTCAGTATTATGATGTATGAGGAAATAAAAAAGGAAGACAAATTTTCTTGAAATTCAGAAAATCAATTGAATTTCGGAAGTTGTTGTATTTTAGATGATCTGGGTTTATGTTTCTTACATTAAATTGTATTCATTTAAACGCAGAATGACTCTTTAAATTAAAATAAATACTTCATATTGTGAACACGTTGTAGTCACGTGACAGTTCGCCGTATGATTCACGCCATTGCACGATAAACATTCCAATGCACGCACTACCTCTGAAAAGATACATCATTGTATAAAAAATATGGAAAATTATCGGCATAATGGAAAATAGAGTGCCAACATGTCACAAAATACGCCCATCACAAATGTTAACGACACTTATGAGTGTGAACATTTCAATAATTACTAAGAAAAACAATACGTGTATGCAGAAGATAACACCGCTCCGGAAAAATCCGAACACTGGCTGATAGTCGCCTGTCCGAAGGGTCGGTCCCATTTTCACTTTTTTAAAGGGCGTCAAGAAAGGCGTAGTATCACTTTCATCAATATGATGTAACCGAGACGTCATGAAAATCCACACACGTAGTGTGGTCTACAGAAAGTTCCTGATTTTTACATAATTACCTAAAAGTGGCAGCCATTTAGAGGTTCAATATTTTATATAATATACATATAATAGACAAAATATGAAAGAAATCGTTATAAACAGCCAATTATATAATTATGAGATAATTTTTTTATCTTATCTTAAGCATATGATGATATATTGGGCCGGAATGACATCCAATTGGCTTTCGGGTGGGTAATAAGCACAAGAAAAGCATCTATATATTTTATTGTTCAGAACCCTAAACTAGTAGGCTTACAAAATAAGAAATATTTAACTCGATTCCAAACAGTGTGACACGACTGATATCTGACTGATATATTTTAGTATCTCATAAAATAGAATATAATTTAATATTCATACCTGGTCCAACGGTGATAAAGAGAATAATGCAAATCTCAATATCTGTAAATCGAATAGAAAAACAAACAAAAGTGTAACAAGGTCAATAAATTATCATTTTACGGACAAAAGTTCTTAAAACACGATTACACCATCTTATAAATCATTGAATTCCGGATACCCTCATCTATACGAGTATCTCTTGAATATTCACCAAGCAAAATAACTGATCTGTGCTGAGTGTCTAAAATGTTACATGGTCTGTCCAACCTGACTTTATAAATAATATTCATATATTTCATTCAATTCTTCATTTGCATACAACATGAACACCCAAGTCAACCTGAGTAATCCTGCATGTAATTTAGTGCTTTCAGCGCTTTGATCTTTCAGCATAGTGCTTACGTTAGAGTCACTACAACTTTTGATACTATCGCGGCTCACTAAATTTCGTTTCAAGTAAAAATCAAAATCTTGAAGCATGATAACACCATGTGATAATTAGCTTAGAATTCCGCGTACCCTGTATCATATTTCCAGATTATTCATCAACTAATAGAAATTATCCATGAAAAAGTATTAAAATCGAGTGAAATACGTTTTAAATACGATGTCTAACTTTAGTGGGCCACCTTAAGGTTTATAACTGAGGAAATCAGCAAGCTTACGAGAAAATAGAAAATACATATATTTATTTCAAATTGAAATGAAAACGCAATTTAAGGCAACTGCATGGTGAACTTACATGTCATGATAAAACTGACAATCCGATCTGTCTCCCTTTTGAAATTAACCAACGGTTTAGAAACACTGTATCTTTAAGGCATATAAAAATCGAAAAGGTCCCAGAGGTCAAGGTGGTCATATTAAAATTAATGATAAGGAAATGATAATGGTACTATATAATTACATTGTACATGTATGATTTGATGTGTATACGTGTACTTTAGCATGGTCGAGATCAGTTTAATCTAAGACCTGTATCACAGACGTTCTATGAGCGACTATTTCATGTAGTAAACAATAATGTTTTTTTGTAATTTGAAGCCAACGACGAAGTTAATTGATTTTTTCATATTATTTTATCAATGTCATAAAAATCGTATTTTAACTATCGCTCCACTACCTTTCGTTTGGAGCGAAGAGTAACGGAGCGAAAACGATGATCTGATTTTAAGGAGATTGTTTATGCACCGTAGCCGGTGTTAAACTTGCATTGCGTTGATAACTTGTTACTTCCCCTGGTCATTGGCTCGTGTATATGTAGCTATTTTCCTACTTTGTTCTAACAATATCGTAAAAAGGGTCAAACATTTATGTATGTGTGTGCGCGTGCGTGCGTGGGTGCGTGCGTGCATGTTTGTATGTATTCTAGGCATAATGAGGGTTCATCCGCCCTTTCAGGCACTGAGAGTACTTTTAAATTCTGTAATTTACTGAATGACACTAAATATTTATGCAAGTCGATTTGTGTGATTATACCATTTAGATGCACGGGAGGCCAATGAGACCATTATATGCATCATGGAGAAAAATAAATGTTGAGCTTGACTGACCAATAAGATTATGCAACTCGCAATGATACCTGATTATGAAACTCGCAATGATACCTGACACACATTTTCCCTATGCACGACTGACATGCACGAGCATTCTTTACAGGCGAATTGGGAATGAAATTTTAGCCAAACATCGGTTTTTTTCAATTTTGTATAATACTAATAATGAAAATTTTCCCATACTGTTGAAATTTTAAATACATAAAAATTACATATGTAAGATACAACAAGTGATACAGACCATCTCAAATTCGTTTTATTTTCCTTCTATTGAGGGTAGCTTTTGACTCCATTCTATATCATTTTTGCAGATGCTCATATGAGTGTAATTGTTGAGTTGGTGGCCCCGTCAATATTCTAAGGAATACGTCTCAAATGGGGTTGCGATGTGAAATGACTGTATTTTTTATTTAATAGCAAACACTATATTCCTTCCTTTATTACAATTATGCCCATTCATAATCATATAATATAATTATAAGGTCTGATATGACATATTTTGTTCGTTCTTAACATAGTGTCAATAAAATGCTGCAGTAGAAAAATAAAATGAGAGAATATGCTATGAATATTTTATGTGAAATTATCCTACCTAAATGTTTCTATTTAAGCTCAATGAAGTTAGAATAAATATTTCGATACATCTGCTTCAATAACATCATACCTGATCACGATTTTAATTTAAAACCGAGGTCTCACCGACTGGTGTATGCGAAACTTATTTTGAAGTTAATGATATTGCGTTTTATCACGAAACATATCTTATGTACAAATATACATAAAATCATATATCATATTACATAGTTACGCAAGGGCAATTTTCTCATTCAATTTTAACAATTTATGCACAAATGCATTATATATAAATGATTTCGCACATAAAACCCTAAAACATTTGTAAATGTCACTGTGTTATTGATATAATTTTACTATTCATATGTTCCGCTACTTAAATTTCAACTTTCTCTGAATTTGTAAACTAAAATGATATTTTGTCAGTAACATCTTCCTTGAATTCAACGAGAAATATAACAAGATCTTTGCCAAATGTTTACTTCATAATTAATGCATGAATTAAGCTATTTGTTACTTTTTTTAATACCATTATACATTGAACTATTCAAGAAAAGCAGTAAAATTTTATATACCAAATTATATAAGGGAAATTCATTAGTAACTTTAGTGGCATAATAGTTTCATGTAAACGTCGGTACCGTTTTTTGTCTAAGGTTCTGAATGACCGCATTGGGCGGAGCAATCTCTTCTCTGGCGTAATATCAATTGTATAAATAATGTACTATACATATGCTAATTAAAATAATGTTCTCATTACTAAATGTTGTTCTTTATTTGCTGTTTTATTATGTGTGCTATAAGAACAGAGCGGGATATTTCTATGGATTTGTAACCTGTAATGGTTTATTATGAATTATACAAAGTACCAACCACCTATTTCACTACGAAGTACTTTGATAACAATAACAACAAATCTAGCTACTATAGTATAACTTATTATATACAGGCATGCACTTGTATCAAAGTGAATTATAGAAGTAACTATGAAGCCTGTATAAACAAACAAATCAGTCTCTTTTATCTCTGGTTGAGATGAGGACGCATGTTTTCTTATTTTTATCATGAGTATGGGCTGTTCTTCAGCCTGATGGACATTATATGTCCTCGTAATTCATACTTGTTCTTATATTTTTAGTATTCTTGTTTGGTTTGATGTAAGTATTCAGTGCGCCACGCAACGCATCCCTTGTAGGGTGCCTACCGACAAAGTATTTAATATACATGTAGTTTATTTTCATTGTATTGATAGTATTATTTTAGTTCTCAGTCGGTGAATCGTTATACCACTAGTGAGGTGACTACTTTCTTTACATAGTTTATTTATCATTCATTATATTTATTATTTTTGTCTTGACTGTTGTTAAATACTACCAGCCAAAGTTCCCTTGGACCTCTCGACAAGGAGATTTAACTATTGTATTTTTGTAAATTTTGATGTTTTACATTATACAATTATTGACTAGTGAGCCATTGAATATGATGTGATATTCACCGGTAGATGACATATTGACCGAGGCGATAGCCGAGGTCAATATGACTTTCTGCCAGTGAATATCACATCATATTCAATGGCTCACTAGTCAATAATTGTTTTATTATATGTATAGGCTAAGAATTAAAAAAGAAATCACGAAAAAGTACAACTTTATATACATGTACAAATTTTGCCTCGTTGAAGCGCGGGAAAAAAGACGCACGTGCGAGGCGTGCAACGACTACGCGAACGCTGCGCATACAAAAGTAATTCAAGTTTATACTCATCGATGCGGTTTAGCCTTTAAGTATAACAGTAAAGTAATGATATTTCAATCGAGAAATATGCTATAAAGAACAAAACGCAACAATTATTTTTTAATTAACACAAGTAATTAACAGTCTACGGTGTATGGTCATTGAATATGAGTCTCAATCTATTTTTAGACTTGGAAAATCCAATTCAGCCAGTTAATATGATACTACACCCAGTGAATATGATTTTATAAAAAGTTCTGTTGACTACAGTTTGGACCAATGAGATTGCAGCTATTTTTAGATCAAATAATAAATTAGATTAAATTTGTAATTGTAGATATAATTAACATCATATCTACATATCGGACCACTGTCTGTATTTACAAATAAAATTTTTGTTACATACCAGTATGGAGCAGCCCCTACCCCCAGAACACAAATTAATATGTTCTGGGCAGCAATAGCTAAATCATTATTGTGCCAACTTAGCGAGCCTGTCCAAAGATATGTGTATACCTGTGGGGCAGTTGCATACTAAAGCTTGCCTTGCCTAGTTCCACACTCATAGACAATTCCTCGGCATTTCAATCCCATTTTATAAAGCGGCGATCTTTAATGCGATACAATGTACTTTATTTAATTATATCCATAGTAAATTAAATTTATTTGTAAATTGTGTATCTTTTATGAATTTGAATATAGCAATGCGAACTTCACCATTTTTACTTATATGTAAGTTAGCTGTGACTAGACTTTCTGTAATTTTATGACTTTTACTTGTTAATGTTAAATCGATGTTAACATGGCGATATTTCAATTACTGTTTCATAACACGGTCGGCGATAGTTAAATCATCGATTTCATATTCGTTAATCAATTGTGTTATTCTTTGTGCATATGGCATTTTATATTGTTTTTATAGTTTTTTTTATTCAGACCTAGTGTCTGCTTTTCACCATAGTCATTTCATACCATGTCACCCGGAAGTGGCGTGAAATAAGCTGGTAGTTTTGCAATTGTATGGTTAAAATAAGTAGACCTATAATGTAGATAATGTTTATAAAAAAATAAATAAAAAATGAAAAAAATATAACTTAATTAATTGCATGGAGTACAATAGACGTAATCGTAACAAAGCAAACTACATGTATCAGCTGTTGAATTAAAAATAGAATATAATCAATGTCTAGGTTTGTCATAATTTTTTCTTTTTCAGCATTGATTAAACTTAAAATATTCTCCAAACATTATGTAAGAATTTACTAGGCCAAATGTTTGAACGTTCATCATAATTCGGTAAATATATTATCATTATTAATCTATCAAGCGCATGAAGAAATTGTCATCTTTTTTTACACTTGTTAATAAAACATTAGATTTTCTTTTTTCTGCCATGCATTGCCTCTAAGTCAATACCCAATAGACGGCGGGCCTGCCCAGGTATAGCTGCGATATTGTAAAATCAATAGAATAACGTGAATTTCAATCAAGCGCATCTTAAACAACGGTGCTGTCAATATATGTTTTAAGTAACTCTTTCCGGTATTCTACATGGTCTATACAAATAAATAATTCTGTTTAAAAGTAAACCGCTTTGAGCGTACTATTATATTTAAACACAATTGCTATTTTTAGATAGTCATGTTCAAGCCGGGTAGATTTTAAGCGGATGTAAACAAAGCAATATTGATTCAATATCCGTTAATACACGGTCAAGTCTGATCGCGTAAAATCTTTTCAGTGAATTTCAATAATATTAATGCATATATTATAGTTGGAATTTTAATGGTATAACATCACGCTGATTTTTGATCGCTTTTTTTATAAAAATGCACCGCGTGTTACACTTAACATCGACTTTGGGTATATAATACATGTATATAACGGCTGTCGTCTGCTATATAAATATATAAATAGTAGACTATCAAATGGATTAATAAGGTAACTTCAGAAAGGTAGGTCATTTATATGTATGATACATTGATAACTAAAATATACATTAAATCTGATATCATTTGGTTGGTAAATTTAAAACCTAGTTGAAATATAATACATTAAAATAGTGTTATATATCAAGTTATTTATGTATAATGTATTTATATTTCAAACTTAAACGAAAGAATTCTTATATAATTTCATTTTTATGGGAAAAAAAATAGAATTGCACTCGTGCGATCATTGTATACATGTTGATAATATCACATGGGAACAAACAGCTCAATAGTAAGTATGTCTGCACAATAGTTTAAATTAGTACAGTAGTAAGTTCAGTTAGCTCAATAGTTAAGTTCAATATTTACAATTAGTTTAAGAGTAGCTTCATGTTTATATAAGCTTCAATATGTCAAGCACAATGGTACAGTACCTCAACAGTCAGCGTCCTTGCACGCCTCGGTCCTCTGTGTTCGAATCCCGCTAGTAACTTTTGGATACTTTCATGTGAGGATGCCTCCCAGCAAGCTCACGGCAGATTATATAAAACAAAAGGATAAGCTTTATTGTACTAACATTTGCCATAAATATGGAACAAAGCCAAAAGATCCGAACAGGTCGTTATTATGAGGCTGCTGTGATTAAGCTAGTACTTGACTGATTGATTGATTGAATGATTGACTGACTGATTGACTGACTGATTGATTGAATAATTGTGTGATAAATTGATTGAATGAGATTTCAACTGAGGTAATATTTGATTGATTAATTGATTGATTGACTCTTTCGGCTGCTTTATCTGTTTGATTGGTTGATATTGCAATTGATAATTTATTAATTGTTGATTAAAAGTTTATTAATTGATTGATTGGTTGAATGGTTGGTTGATTGATTGATTGATCGATTGATTGATAGGTTGGTCGCTTGCTTGAATGAATGATCATTTAGTCATTTTTTTCATTTGTTTTCAGAGCAATTCGGAAACTAACGTTACACAATTTCCAATTTTAAGTGAGACAAATTCGTTACATATGGTTAATATACATGTATTTTATGACCTTTGTTTTTTATCGTCTGCTGTTGACATCCTTTACATATTACATACTTATTTCTTCTAGCAACAATGAAATATTTTAGTTTCTGTTTTTTTCGCGTTTTACTTAAGCAGAAAAGTTGAACAAAAAGTTGTAAATGGAGACCTGCGGATTGGTTGAACAGAAGAGAACAGAATAAAACAGAAAAGAACAACATAAATATCTTTTAACAGGGCTATGATGGAAAAAGTAAGCAATATTTCTTATCGTCATGTTTTACTTTTTAAAATAATTCTTTTTACATAATTATATATGTACTTTACAAAATTTTATTGACAAAAAAATCCACCAGGAAAGCAGTAGATCTATTTCAATTATAAGTTTGCAGAAAATTTCTGCGAGTTCTAACCGACATAGATTATGACAACGAAAATGTCACGAAACTTAAAGGTACATTATGGCCCGAAAACGAATATATATTTCCATCTTTAGAAAGGGCAACCATGAGTTTCAAAATGATTAAACTGATAAAACAATTATTTTAGAGCATGATAGATATTTATCTTCAGAAAAAAGTAGCACTGAGTATAAAATCACTTGACATTATTGCATGATATTATATGGAAGTCAAAATATTACTTTGTTTACAATTTGCTTTACTTTGTCATTACCCATTAGGTTTTTAGTGTTTGTTGTTGCTGTTGTTGTTGTTGAAAAGGCCGTGTGTGAAGTAAAATACATACAACATTTTAATAGCTTTAATACAATTCTCCAGGTTGACAGAAACAAGCCGACGTTCTTTTTACAACTTCGTCTTCTGCTATGGAAAAATTGTATAACCAAAAGAAGACATCCGGTAAGTGTAGCTAAACTAATATCACTAATCCTTATAAACAATAAAAACTATCATATAGTTTCTAAAAGAATAAGGCAAGGCAATTCTTATTTGTTAAAAAATGACTGCTTGTGAGTGGATTTTGAACCACTATACCTTCCGCAGGCGTGGGTTGAATAATGTTGTCTTAGTTTGTAAATCACAGGTAAGGTAGAGAATTACCTGCAGTACATGTAGCTTATTATGTGATTAACTACCATGCTTCTAATTAATGACCTTAGTTGATGTTAGTTTTTTATGTTAAAAGTGTGTAATAGGCGTAAACGTTTTCAATGAATACAGATCCGCTTCAAATGTCCCTATATAACGCTAGTTAGATATACATGTATTCAGCTTCAAAATTAAACCGCCTTATTAGCCCGGTAGTGCGGGGACAGGTGGAATTTGTTTAAATATCTTTTAAAATAATGATGACCAGCATTGTTCACAGTATATAAACAATTCACCTTCTGTTATCGCAAGAAAGATGCAAGTTAAAATATATAGGCTCCCACATTGTGTACACCGGTCTTACTGATATTTGATTCGATATTTGAGAGACCGGTGTGTATACAATATAGGCTCCCAAGTAAGGTACCGATATATAAGGTAGGATATATACAATATATTAATGCCCAACGAACTGTCTTAAAGCATCATTTATTATTCATGAATATAATCGCTGTAGTGGGTCTCATAATTATGTATACTCATTGTCGCGCTGATATCCTAAATGGACTTGTCAATATTTCAATCCGTCATTTTTATGGAAATTTCGAAAAATACGTAGTGATTGGAACAATGTAGACCCTGAAAAGACATCGTACAAAAAGTGACAAGGAACTGCATCTGTGTATTGCAAATCGATTATTTTTGATTGATAAGATCTTCATGCAAAACAAACCTGTATCTCTTGGGTAGTTAAAGGCAATGTTCATAAAATATTTATTACTTTACTGTTCTGTTTGAGAAAGTATATGGGCAAATACTCACGACACATTTTTAATGAAGTGAGCTACGAGCCAAAATTTTATGAAAATAATTTAAAATTCCTAAAATATACTTATAATTCTTTTAATGTTCTTCTATTTCAGATAATATTTCTTCTCGAAGTTTTCATACCCCTAACACTGTTTATTGTAATTCTGTGTATCCGCCGCACACAGGTAGCTTACCCAATCAACGAAGGTAAGATAAGATAACACTTGGATAAATAAAGCTCGTTTTCCGAACAAAATTTAGAAATTTTACTCATGGAGTCCTATTTACCATTTTGCTACAGTTAAACAAAATAAAAACTCTACTTGTGTGTGATTGCTCCAGCACAACTTTTCAACAAAAGAAAAGAGCAAACAAACAAAACCAACAACCAGAACACAAAATTTAAACCAGCAAACGTACAAAAACAAATCAAGCTTTTGCTACAGTTACAGTGGTGCCGTTCTCGTCCATATACTTTAACACTAATCATCAATGGAAATCTTTCATCTTTTTGGACACATACACACTTTGGACAAGGCATTTAAGAATGTTAGATTGAATTTGACCCTAAACTTTGACATGGACATTCAATGTCAAATTAGGATATTCAATGTCAAATTATGTTATCTTACTCATTTAATGTCTGTTTATGGATCCGATTCATTCTTGTACAAAACAACACTTATGAAATCTTGTCGTTGTTTTTTTGGGTGTAAATTTGACCTTGACCTTGCTTTTGGTCGTCATACAATGTCAAATTAAATTGAGCTTAATTTGCAATAAAAGTTGTTTTATTTCTGGATCTGACTTAATGTATACAAAACGACACTCAAGAAAAAACCGACATGTTGAAATGTCCACGTTTGACTAAGCTTGACTCAGAAAGGCCATCGGCAATTAAGGTTAAACTATTGAAATTTGCTTTTAAAATCGTGATTTTTGTACAAAAATAAACATCAGTGAGACAACAGACATGTAAAATAATTCAAATTATGACCTTGACCTTTAACTGATTTTTATCATCAGGATAAGATATCGTAGAAAAAAGTGTATAACCTATTTGAAGAACTATTTTACGGTATTTTCTTATTTCGTTTCAGAACATTACTCACCGAAACCACTTCCCTCTGCGGGGATTATACCTGTTCTACAGGCATTCTGTGGCGATGACGCGAATGTATTCGAGAAAAACAACACCAGGTTGAAATTTTACTAATATAGCAAGATTTTACTCATACTTCCTAAACGGATAGTTTTTCCAAATATGAATGAGTTACTTCCCCTTTTATATATAATCAGCCTCCATTTGTAAGTAGACTGATAGCACATTTTGTATTATAATGTGATTTTTACCTGCTGTCTTTATCTTGAAGACGATTGAACTGAGTCTCTGCGTGATAGGGAAGTATAAGGGAAATTTGGTTAATTTAGTTTCATTTTGTTTTCTGTACCTTTCAATTTAAATAGATTCTAATTAAATTTTAAACTTTATTCATATTATCAAAATTATCCCCCCTTAATCAAGTCACATTGTAAATATATGTTTACATTAAGATAAACTTGCAGGGAAATTTTCAAATCAATTACAATGTTTAAATTCCTAAACATTCTTGAAGCTTTTTAGAAAATTTGACTTTCTTGTTATGGGTATAGAGCGTTGTAGGGTATTATGAAAATCAAACTGCAGGCCAAGTACTGAGACTTTGAGAAAAGTAAAAATATTCAAGATAAAAGTAATAATTTCCATGTT
The DNA here is from genome assembly GCF_026571515.1 of Ruditapes philippinarum. NCBI lineage: Eukaryota > Metazoa > Mollusca > Bivalvia > Venerida > Veneridae > Ruditapes > Ruditapes philippinarum. Next base: position 47,206 of record NW_026862559.1, read on the forward strand.
ATGTGTGATTTATGACTGATTTGCATTATTTTTCACCATACTTCTACCATGTTATTAACGCCGTAAGGGTTATTTTGACCTCTTTTTTTGTTAATAACATAGGTTGTATGTGAAAATTGTTTTCTCTGTTCACTTCACTTAGTACATTTTCAAAATGTCATGAAAATTAGCATTTATCTGGAGACCTGCTGCTTTAAGGGGGGAGAAAAGTTACCTTGTTTTAAGTGGTGTAGTTCCCTTCCAGCAGTTGTTTTGTATTGTTAAATATATTAAACAGTATGATATAATTATATATCAGATAAGACGTAGCGACAAAATTATGGTATAACACAGCAAGTCCACCCAATAAATCAAAGATTAACTGATTTCATTTTCAACTTCCTACAGTTTCCATTTTAGGTTGGGATTGAGAGTTGGCAGAGTTCCAACATATAGTTTTTGTTCCTTACTGTGAAATGATTTAATCGAAACTTTAGTCACGTAGAATTCTCCACTATTCCCTTTGGTGGAGGGTTAATTGAACTTCTGCACTTTTTGGGGAGGTTTGGTTAAACAATCCCTTGTTAAAAATAGGGCATATCTTTTACACAAATTCAGCAGGGAAAGCAAATATAATATTATAATTATATTGTATATGTTTCAGATTGTATACGTATTTTGAGAAATTTCATGAAGTGTTACAAAAGAATGGTGATACTTTGCAAAGTTTACCAACTGACTTTATAGATCAGTTATTGGGGAAACTTGTTCCTGACAGTGGTGTCCTTAATGTTTCACAGATTCTTCTTTTATCAAAAGGTAATCAGATTTTAAACATCTATTTTAAAAATAAACAACAAAAAATGGGGTGGGAGAGTTAAATGTCTAAACATATAAGAATAACTCAAACATTTTTTCTTTCATTCTTTAATTTGCAAGACATAAAAAGGACTCCAATGAGGTTTTTTGACATTGCAGAACTGTAAATAATTTTTTGAGGTTAATGATCTATTTGATTCAGGTTAAGCCCAATATTTTGTATGCACAATTTCAGATCATGCACTCATTCCATTTATCCGGAATAATTAGTCCAATTGTGAAAAATGACCCAAATTGAAAAATGATGCAATTGGACTAAGAATAGCACAAAAAAAAATTAATTTGTTTCTCAAGTATATTTCTCAATCTTTTTGTTTTAAGTGCCCGTGCTGACCTATGTAAGAAAACTTAGATTTAATGTTTTAAGCTCTTGGACTTTAGTGAAGTTCCTGTAAGATTTTAAATATTATTTTCACATTCTATAAATGATATATTTTACTCATGATTTTTCAGAATTTCCCTTTAACTTGTTAATTGACAGTATAACAAGTTATGTTTCAAGCATACATGATTTGCCAAGTTCTGATGTTGACAAGTTGTGTAGCACAGATGATACAACTTCCTCACAATCTCTGGTAATTAATGGTTATTTACATATATATCTTTATTTAACACATGTATAGAATTATTCTGGTTTTAGTTTTGATACTGTTTAACCCTTCTTTTTCTTCCAGAACTTTAATCAAAGTGTATTTATCATATAATCTTTAACCAAATCTAAAGTAAAATAAAGAAAAGTTTCTGAAGCATCAGATGATATAAAATCCTCAGACAAGCAGATTGAACTGTAAGTGTTACAGTTGTACCTGTATCGTTGCCATCATTTAGCTATCATTGTCGAAGAGTTTTTTTATTGTTGGTTTTTTAGATGGATTGAATCAAAGTAAAGGTAACAAAAGATGGTTTAATATATACTGTCCTTATCTAACAGACACAATTTAATCAGTGTCATCAATTTCCTTTCATTAATTCTGTTTTCGTTTCGCTTTTAAGGATCTCCAATTTTTATGCCCCTTTTTATGAGGAGAGGTAATAGATATGCCTTTGTTCATCTGTCTCTTCTCCCAGGGGGGGGGGGGGGTAATAGTTATGCCTTTGTTCATCTGTCTCTCGTCTCAGGAGGAGGGGAGGTAATAGATATGCCTTTGTTCATCTGTCTCTCCTCTCACGAGGAGGGGAGGTAATAGATATGCCTTTGTTCATCTGTCTCTCATCGTAGGAGGCGAGCTAATAGATATGCTCTTGTTCATCTGTCTTTCCCCTACGAGGAGGTGAGGTAATAGATATGCACTTGTTCATCTGTCTTTCCCCTAGGAGTAGGGGAGGTAATAGATATACCTTTGTTTATCTGTCTTTCCCCTTAGGAGAAGGGGAGGTAATAAATATACCCTTGTTCATCTGTCTTTTCCCTAGGAGAAAAGGAGGTAATAAATATGCCCTTGTTAATCTTTTTTCCCTTAGGAGAAGCGGAGGTAATAAATATGTCCTTGTTCATCTGTCTTTTCCCCAGGAGAAAGACAGGTAATAAATATGCCATTGTTCATCTGTATTTCCCCTAGGAGGAGGGAAGGTAATAGATATGCTTTGTTCATCTGCCATTTCCCTAGGAGGAGGGGAGTTAATAGATATGCCCCTGTTCATCTGTCTTTCCCCTTAATAGAAGGGTAAGTAATAAATATGGCCGTGTTCATTAGTCTTTCCCCTAGGAGCAGGGGAGGAAATAATATGCCCTTGTTCATCTGTCTTTCCCCTAGGAGGAGGGGAGGTATTAGATATGCCTTTGTTCATCTGTCTTTCCCCTAGGAGGAGGGGAAGTAACAAATATGCCCTTGTGTATTTGTCTTTCCCCTTAGAAAAAAGGGAGGTAATAGTTATTCCCTTGTTCATCTGTTTTTCCCCTTAGGAGAAGGGGAGGTAATAAATATGCCCTTGTTCATCTGTTTTCCCCTAGGAGGAAGGGAGGTAATAGATATGCCTTTGTTCATGTGTCTTTCCCCTAGGGAGGGGAGGTAATAAATATGCCTTTTTTCATCTGTCTATCCCCTAGGAGGAGGGGAGGTAATATATATGCCTTTGTTCATCTGTCTTTCCCCTAGGAGGAAGGGAGGTAATATACGTGGGTTGTCCCAATATTATGTGACAAGATTGTTTAAAAGCTAGATAAAACAGGTACGAATTTGATATTTTAATATGTTATAAACCCATATAATTTAAACATTTTCACAAATTTTCAAAGAAAAATATCAACAAACAACAAAAATATGCCATAAACACCGTGGCAACTAACTGAATCGCGGCTCACGTCCAACGTCAAAAACGGCGTTAAATCTATATAAGGCGCCTTTCTCAAATACTCTTAATGGCTTTCAACGCAATAATGATACCCATAAATCGTCAATTTCTGACTTAAATCATGTGGTTGTTAATGTCTGTTGACTGTTTTGATGGCATACATTAATTTTTTCTATACGCAAACTTCCGGTCTCGTTACACCTGTTTTTAGCTGTAGGAAATAGGTGACGAAGATCGGTCTTCCTATCCGTGTTTTCCTTATTTTCGCTTTTTGTAGCGCAACGCTCTGGTTCCGTTTATGCCTTTTGTACACAAGTGCTCAGGATATGTTGCTAAACTGTTCTATTTGGTATATTTGTTTAAAATTGTAATATGTGTCATCTCGAAATAGTCATGGAACCTGAGTGACATGTTCACTGTGCCGCGAATTCTTCGAACGTCGCCATTTTAACTTTCCTATTTCCTATGAGAAGTGTTCATTTACTTGTTCGTTTCTTAAGTTTTTTAATTAAAATTTTCTGAGTTGATGTAAACATAGCAGCAGAGGATGTCAACGTGTCTGTCTTTTCCCTAGGAGGAGGGGAGGTAATATATATGCCTTTGTTCATCTGTCTTTCCCCTTGGAGAAGGGGAGGTAATACATATGCCCTTGTCCATCTGTCTTTCTCCTGAGGAGAAGGGTAGGTAATAAATATGCCCTTGTTCATCTGTCTATCCCCTAGGAGCAGGGGAGGTAATAATATGCCCTTGTTCATCTGTCTTTCCCCTAGGAGGAGGTGAGGTCATAAATATGCCCTTGTGTATCTGTCTTTCCCCTTAGGAAAAGGGGAGGTTATAGATATGCCCTTGTTCATCTGTCTTTTCCCCAGAAGGAGGGGAGGCAATATATATGCCTTTGTTCCCTAGGAGAAGGGGAGGTAATAAATATGCCCTTATTCATCTGTCTTTCCCCTAGGAGGAGGGAGGTAATAGATATGCCCTTGTTCACCTGTCTTTCCCCTTGAAAGGGAGGTAAAAGATATGCTCTTGTTCTTCTGTCTCGCTTTCACCTAACCTGCTGTCACACTGACTGTCTGTTCACTGACAAAACAAAGACTTGTTTGGACCGCTGTGTCCTCTATGTGTCTAGACACATTTCTAGTTACATCTTTAATAATTTCTATTTTGATTATGTTTCCTTATTGAATCAAGCATTAGTTGGTACATTCTGACCAGGCATAAAGTGTTTGCATCTCAATTTTTCTCTTTACTGAACTTGTCACATGTGACCTTAATTCATAAACGGACTGTTCTAAATTTAAAGCTCGGCAAGTCGATTATATAAATTCAGTAAGGTAAGGGGTAAACCAATGTTTACATTTCTTTATTTCATATATAGCCAGAAACATCAAAAAAGAAGAAGATGAAACATTTCAATTCAATATGGCAGAATATTGAACCTCTATTATGCGGAAAAAATAACGCTGTCGTCACAGACAACATAAACAACAACACTCGTCAAAATAACAGTGAAGTCCCTCCACATCAGGGTAAGATTTGTATCTTTTATACCCCGGTTAGTTCACAATGTGATGTCTGTAGGAAAAAGGGAGATGAATGGCTTAGGTGTTAGATAACTGTTTTATTTGCCTTTCTATAACTAAAGCATGCAATTGTCATTGATTATGTAACTGTTGTCCAGGGGTTATTGTTGTTGTGGGTTTTAATTGTAGACCCCACATATATAGTATACTAGATAGTACAGAGTTCAAAAAGTACTATGTAATATATAAGTATGTAGGGGAAAAAATCTGAGATTCTTTTAGTATAACTGGGTATCAAAAATTAATTTTGGGTACCATAAATCATCTTTTGATGTGTCCGGTATATCCATCATCGGAACCTACGATACACTTTCCGAATATATTTATTTAATACTAGTATAAGGTAAAGAGCCTGGGTTACCGAGGATGAGGTATATCAAGTATATTTCAAGGTACATGAGGGCCCACAAGTAGAAACTGGAACAACAATAACTCAAACAGCCTTAGTTAAATAGATTAAATAACCAAAGATTACAACATCCATGTTTATATAACTTTAAGTTATAATTATAACTTTGTCTTATATAATATCAATAAATATAACACCAACATTTAAAATTTGTGACCAAATAACAAGCATATTTTACTTTCTGTTATTTTAGATATGGAGAGTTTTGAGAAGAAGATAGAAATATTGACGCATATCTTGTACAACAATCCCAAAATCCTCTTTGCTCCAAATAATACACTTGCCAACAAAATTATACAAAAGGTGAATTACATAAGCATATGAAAACATGTTACTTTCATGAATAAATAAATAAGCAAATAAAGTTAACAAACAGGCAAAAATTACAGATGCATGCTTTGGATGTTTTCCTTTTTTGTTTTGAATAATGGCTCCAAACTGGCTGCCACTTTTGTCAATGGAGGTAAATATTGTAAAGATCTGAAACTTATAATCTATTATTTTAGGTGAATTCAAGCATGGCAATGTACAGTAATATAACATACTATGCTGAACAGTGGCAGAAGATGTCTGGAAATATTAGTAAACAGATTTATATCTTAAAGGTAACTAGTGCTAAATGTACATTTTTACAAAATGATGAAGTTTTGTTTTGTTGCTTTACCCCTTTTTTAACATGTTAATAAATACAAAAAAGGGTTGTGACTGGTTGCTCTAAAGCAGTGCCCCATACATCATTTCAGTGTAAAGTTTTGCCCAATACTTTATCTCAGTGTTAAATGGTGTCCCTTGCCTCATCTCAGTATAAAATGTGCCATATCCTTCATCTCAGTGTAAAATGTTGCCCCAAACTTCATCTTAGTGTAAAGGTTGCCTGATACTTCAATCAAAATCTGCAATTTACGTCTATGTAGGTTTAATTGCTTTCATTTTCCAGAATTTATTTTAGCATTGTGCCAGTCCTGTGTGATTTAAATATTTTATTTGACCTCTTTTTAGGTCTTTTGTTCCTCACGGATATTGAAATATATCAAAAGTACATATATAGCATGGTTTTAGGCTTAAATAGAGACTGGTAAAAACATAGAGGAATATTCCTCCTTTCTTAACCCCAAATTAGACAATTTATTAGTCTGTAATAACTTGAAATTTATACAATGTTAAAGACACCCATGTACTGGGAAAAATATTTCAGAGTGGAGACATTGCTGGAATGGATAAGGAGGAAATTTCGACATTGAGTCAAGTGTTCTCATTTCTGGACAACATTGCCTGCGCTTGGCTAAACCTGGTGAAAGATGTAGATATGAACTTCTTCACTGGCTTCAGTTCTGAGGATGAACTAGAATATTATTTCTTAAACAGACAGTTCCAGGATAATGTCACCGTTGTGGCAGGTTTGTTGTTTATTTTTGTGTCGCCTTAAAAAGGGCGACATATAGGGGTTAGTTAGGAGTACCCTTAGGCTTGTCCTGAGCATAACTCAGCCATATTGACAACAAACTTTGTATGTATGCTTCTTTTAATGTCCAGAAGTGCAGTGCACTAGATTCTTACCTTGTGCACTCCATATATTTTAGTGATTGCCCTTTGTTAATTTTCATACTTTAATTTTGCCCAGGCCATTTCTTCTAAATCATAAAAGCTATGGACTTGAAACTTCATACGATGATAGATTTCATTAAGAAACAGTGCAATGCACAAGAACTGGTACTCTCTACTTCATGATTTTTTACTTATTGTTCTTTGTTAATTTTCAAAGTTTTTTTTCCAGGCCATTTCTCTTACACTTTAAAATCTATTGACTTGAAACGGCATAGGATGAAGGATCTTTTTGAGAAGAAGTGCAGTACACAAGAACTTGTAAACTGCACTTCATGATCTTTTAAATATTGCCCTTTGTTAGTTTTCATACTTTATAGGCTTGTAAAGAGCATAACTTGGTCACTATAAGTTTGATTGACTCCAAATTTGGTAGGCAAGCTTTTTTCCCCATTGACCTGAAGTGCAGAGCTTAAGAATCCATCACAGAGCCCTCCATTTGATCTGTCAGTGTATAATTGTTCCATGGTATTTTTATTATTGATGATATAACAGTTTTATTAATCCTGACATTAAATTGTTACAATCAGTTCAAATGCCACTAAAGTTAAAGGTACATGTACATTGCAAAAGTAGTGTTTATAAATAACCTACAAAATGCCTATGTGACAGCTATATTGTTGACAAGTCGATACATCCGACTCGAGTTATAATGGAAACTTAAACTTTATAGATAAGCAAATTTTAAATGAATCATGAGTCAAGAACAATAACTCACTTTTGCGTAATTTTGAGCAATTTGCCCTTGCAAGTTTTCATACTCAATTTTGCTGAGTTAGAACTTAAATTTATTATTACTTTTGAAACTCCATAGATGGATAGATATTATTACAAAAATATAGTACACAAGAATCGCAACTCTCTTTTGCATAATTTTGGATTAATAACCATTTGTATTTTTTTTCATTCTTTTTTTTACTGTGGCATAATTCAAAAGTTATAAGTTTAATGAAACTTTATTGGGGGATAATCTCATTAAGAAGTGAAAAAGAAATTTATTTTGTATAATGTTGGAGTTATTGCTCTTTGTTATTTTTCATACTTAATTAGTTTGTCTAGAGCATGTGATGTTATGTTTATAATACCTTATAAAGCAGTGTAATTTATTAATATTTTATATACATGTATATATTTTTATCATTAGTAACTGATTTTTCTATTGTTATATTTCAGGGCTGGTTTTCGAGAACTTTAATGATCACGTGTACACACTGCCGTCACATGTCCGCTATAAGATCAGACAAAACGCAACATTAAATCCGGAAACCAACAAAATTAGACCACCATTCTGGTACCCGAGCCCCGGTTCAAATAATTTACTCTACTATGACTTTGGTTTTGTGTGGATACAGGTAAAAAAGTTAAAATTATTTTCTGGCATTTCCTTCTGAATGCTAGATGATATCATACTTTAATACAAATTTACCTATATTCAAGAGCTTTCCTTTTAACCTATTAAAATTTGTCCTTGACCTTTAAGAGTCCTTGACATTCAAGGTAAAGAACCTTTAAGGTTTTTTTTTCTAAATTCCGGACATTTCAACACCTTTTTCAACACATTTTTGTTGACAATAATTGAGACAGAGTAATACGTCTCTTAAAGGGACTCCACTGAGATTTTTGATGTGATGAGGCTGAAAATAGTTTTTCAAGATTAATTTTCCATTTGATGTAGGTCTAGACCAATAACTTTTTTGCAAAATTTCAGATCATTTTCTCATTCTGTTTTTCCAAAATAATTATTCTTAATGTGCAAAATGACCAAAATTAAAAAGTTATGTCATGTTTTCACTCACTAAGAATAGCACGAAAATAGGCTTTCAAATTAATTTCTTTATATAATTTTAATTATATTTTAAATATATTTTCAGTTTGCCCAAGCTTTCTATATAAGAAATTCAAATTTTCTGGTTTTAGGTTTTTGAATCCAAGTTGAGTTCCTTTAAGGTTACAATTCTAATACTGGAATCATTGTAATCATATTTATTACTTTACATCCATACAGGACCTGGTAGAGAGAGCAATTATTGAGATACAGGTTGGGAAGCCGGTAACCAGACCAGGAACTTTCCTACACAGAATGCCATATCCTTGTTGGCTGTGGGATGCGTGAGTTGTCTCCCTTGATACTCTGTTAACTATAAGAGTTCAATATTTTGAAAATTAGACTGAAGCTACATTTATCAATTTGAAGGTTTCATTTTGTCTTAGACTTTCTAAAATGTTTTGGACTTTTCATGTACAACTCATTTTATAATAATAAAAACATTAATGTAGTAATTTATAAGTGATTTAGTAACAATTTGTAAAAAAAGTTATTGTTGCTATTATTAAGTTATGAAGACATTTATTACTTCATCTCCATTGGTAAAGCTTTTTTGTGAAGGGTTTGTTATCTCCTAATATTAATTATGTAATTAAGGCACTTGTTACCTCCCCTTATAAAATTTGTTAACTTATTATGACAATAAATTTTTGTTTTCAGATTTATCTGGCTTATACAACATGTTATACCGCTATGTTGAATTTCAGATTTATCTGGCTAATACAACATATTATACCACTATGTTTGATTTCAGATTTATCAGGCTAATACAACATATTATACCACTATGTTTGATTTCAGATTCATCTGGCTAATACAACATATTATACCACTATGTTTGATTTCAGATTTATCTGGCTAATACAACATATTATACCACTATGTTTGATTTCAGATTCATCTGGCTAATACAACATATTATACCACTATGTTTGATTTCAGATTTATCTGGCTAATACAACATATTATACCACTATGTTTGATTTCAGATTTATCTGGCTAATACAAGATATTATACCACTATGTTTGATTTCAGATTTATCTGGCTAATACAAGATATTATACCACTATGTTTGATTTCAGATTTATCTGGCTAATACAACATATTACACCACTATGTTTGATTTCAGATTCATCTGGCTAATACAACATATTATACCACTATGTTTGATTTCAGATTTATCTGGCTAATACAACATATTATACCACTATGTTTGATTTCAGATTCATCTGGCTAATACAACATATTATACCACTATGTTTGATTTCAGATTTATCTGGCTAATACAACATATTATACCACTATGTTTGATTTCAGATTTATCTGGCTCATACAACATATTATACCACTATGTTTGATTTCTGATTCATCTGGCTAATACAACATATTATACCACCATGTTTGATTTCAGATTCATCTGGCTAAAACAACATATTATACCACTATGTTTGATTTCAGATTTATCTGGCTAATAGAAACATATTATACCACTATGTTTGATTTCAGATTTATCTGGCTAATACAACATATTTTACCACTATGTTTGATTTCAGATTCATCTGGCTAATACAACATGTTATACCACTATGTTTGATTTCAGATTCATCTGGCTAATACAACATATTATAATACCATGTTTGATTTCAGATTAATCTGGCTAATACAACATATTATACCACTATGATTGATTTCAGATGAATCTGGCTAATACAACATATTATACCACTATGTTTGATTTCAGATTTATCTGGCTAATACAACATATTATACCACTATGTTTGATTTCAGATTTATCTGGCTAATACAACATATTATACCACTATGTTTGATTTCAGATTCATCTGGCTAATACAACATATTATACCACTATGTTTGATTTCAGATTCATCTGGCTAATACAACATATTATACCACTATGTTTGATTTCAGATTCATCTGGCTAATACAACATATTATACCACTATGTTTGATTTCAGATTTATCTGGCTAATACAACATATTATACCACTATGTTTGATTTCAGATTCATCTGGCTAATACAACATATTATACCACTATGTTTGATTTCAGATTCATCTGGCTAATACAACATATTATACCACTATGTTTGATTTCAGATTTCATCTGGCTAATACAACATATTATACCACTATGTTTGATTTCAGATTCATCTGGCTAATACAACATATTATACCACTATGTTTGATTTCAGATTATCTGGCTAATACAACATATTATACCACTATGTTTGATTTCAGATTCATCTGGCTAATACAACATATTATACCACTATGTTGATTTCAGATTCATCTGGCTAATACAACATATTATACCACTATGTTTGATTTCAGATTTCATCTGGCTATTTCAGACAACATATTATACCACTATGTTTGATTTCAGATTCATCTGGCTAATACAACATATTATACCACTATGTTTGATTTCAGATTTATCTGGCTAATACAACATATTATACCACTATGTTTTGATTTCAGATTCATCTGGCTAATACAACATATTATACCACTATGTTTGATTTCAGATTTATCTGGCTAATACAACATATTATACCACTATGTTTGATTTCAGATTTATCTGGCTAATACAACATATTATACACCATGTTTGATTTCAGATTTCATCTGGCTAATACAACATATTATACCACTATGTTTGATTTCAGATTCATCTGGCTAATACAACATATTATACCACTATGTTTGATTTCAGATATTATCTGGCTAATTCAACATATTATACCACTATGTTTGATTTCAGATTTCATTCTGGCTAATACAACATATTATACCATTATGTTTGATTTCAGATTTATCTGTCTAATACTACATTTTATACCACTATGTTTGATTTCAGATTAATCTGTCTAATACAACATTTTATACCACTATGTTTGTTTTCAGATTCATCTGGCTAATACAACATGTTATACCAATATGTTTAATTTCAGATATATCTGGCTAATACAACATATTTTACCACATGTTTGATTTCAGATTTATCTGGCTATACAACATATTATACCACTATGTTTGATTTCAGATTTATCTGGCTAATACAACATATTATACCACTATGTTTGATTTCAGATTCATCTGGCTAATACAACATATTATACCACTATGTTTGATTTCAGATTTATCTGGCTAATACAACATATTATACCACTATGTTTGATTTCAGATTCATCTGGCTAATACAACATATTATACCACTATGTTTGATTTCAGACTTATCTGGCTAATACAACATATTATACCACTATGTTTAATTTCAGATTTATCTCGCTTATACAACATATTATACCACTATGTTTGATTTTAGATTCATCTGGCTCATACAACATATTATACCACTATGTTTAGTTTCAGATTTATCTGGCTAATACAACATATTATACCACTATGTTTGATTTCAGATTTATCTGGCTAATACAACATATTATACCACTATGTTTGATTTCAGATTCATCTTGCTAATTCAACATGTTATACCACTATGTTTGATTTCAGATTTATCTGGCTTATACAACATATTATACCACTATGTTTGATTTCAGATTTATCTGGCTAATACAACATGCTATACCACCATGTTTGATTTTAGATTTATCTGGCTAATAAAACATATTATACCACTATGTTTGATTTAAGATTCATTTGGCTAATACAGCATATTATATACCACTATGTTTGATTTCAGATTTATCTGGCTTATACAACATATAATACCACTATGTTTGATGTTGTCATGGGTTTATTCAGTAGCTATGCTCGTACAGAAAATTGTCTATGAAAAGGAGAAGAGATTAAAAGAGGTTTGAAATACTTGTAAATTTTTGTTATCTTATTTTACCTCTTTAATATTTTGCCTTTTTTGTTTTGTTTTCAAATGACTTGTTGGCACTCCTGATATTGCATGTTAATATCCCTTAAAATGGTTATTAAGTATTTTTTGCTTTTCTTTGGTTTCCATAAAATATTTTACAAGCATTTATGAACGTATAATGATTATAGTATTCTTGTTTATTAAAAATGTTATACTGAAGCAGCATATTCTAAAAACTGAACTTGCTTTTTATGTGTGATATATGTGGTCAACAATGAGCGATATAGGATGAATGATATATGATAAACGATATAGGTTATATTTCACTCATTAGTTATGTATCCCACTATTATAATATAAGATTTATTCATACAGGTAATGAAGATGATGGGCTTATCAGACAGTGTACACTGGTGGGCGTGGTTTATAACTGCCGCGGTACAGATGACTGTTACCGTGGTAACGCTGACGTTAATGTTATATTATGGACGTGTACTATCTCATAGTAATCCAGTCATAGTGTTTATGTTCCTGGAAATGTTTGCCCTGTCTTCTATTGCCTTTTCGTAAGTATATCAGTTAAAGGAACTAAGACTGAGGTCGAAAAGCCATGAAATTTAAAAATCATACATAGAATAAACAGAAACATATGAAAAAACATAAAAAAATGTACTTGTAATTCAATTGAAGATCATTATATGGTGTCATTGAAGCCCAAATTGAGTTAAAAACATCTAATTTGTTCTTGTTTTTCTATTGTATTTCAGGTTTTTGATTAGCAGTATGTTCTCGCGAGCTAAACTTGCTGCAGCATGTGCGGGTATATTTTACTTTATAACATACGTACCATACATGTATATAGCCATCAGAGAGGATTTAACGGGGACCAGGATACCAGCATACATTAAAACTATTGCTGTAAGTAACTGACATCTATACATGTTGGCCCTTACCCTGCCATAACCAAGTAGCACGCCTTTGACATTATTATAGGGTCAGGCCAGCCTTTATATTCTTGCTAGAAACTTGTAGAATTAAGTTGATTAAAAGAGTAAAAACTGTTGGAGGCAATAATTAGTCCTTGTTTCCTTAAGCAAGAAATTTTACACACATTTACACTCAGTACTGATTGGTTTCAGGAACAGATTTGCAAGTATGTCTATTATACGCTTATAGATTCATACACAATCAAAGTTAAGTAAATTCTGAGTAAAGCAAAATAGTAAGTCACTATAATGTTTCTAATTCACAGAAGGCAATAAAACCAAAATATGGTTCAGTTGTGAAATGGCCGATAAACTGTCTATAAACTACAACAGAACACCAAAACTAAAATGCTTTGTGAAATAAAAATAATAACATTTCTGAGGGATATTTTGTCTTAAAAATAGGAAAATTGAAATTAATGAAACAGAATACATTGTATTTTTTATATAATCTCAGTAATAAAAACTTATTTTTCAGGCAATATTTCCAACATCAGCTCTGGGTCTAGGTGGGAAGTATTTCCTGTTTTATGAGTTAGAGGGTTCAGGTGTACAGTGGGAGAACCTACATGTGTCACCACGGGAATATGATAATTTTAGTCTACAGATTGTGTTGATAATGATAGCAGTAGACACTGTTTTTTACTTTATACTGGCCTGGTATATAGAGAATGTAAATCCAGGTAAAATTAGAACTTAGTCTTTTATTCTTTTTAGAACTGGTATATGTAATTAACCGTTCTTCTTGCAAATTATCCTGGATTTTCTAGTTTTTGCATGGAAAATGCCATCAACTTACGTTCATCCTATATATCAAATGAGTCACATTCTTTAGATATAATTTCCATTATGCCAGGAATAATGGCATACCAAAGCATTATTTCAGAAACATTATAATAACTGTCTACCATAGCCATGGTATTGTTTCATTATTTAATGAACTTCCAGTATACAAAAGCCAATACAAGACCCATATTATTTTCTTTGTACATGTACATCAAACCATATAGTGATTTCCATTATATCAGGAACTAATATGGTATATTTGGGCCATGGCATTTTTCATTATTTCAGAATGTTATGGTATATTTAGGTCATGGCAGTTTTTTTTATTATTTCAGAATCTTATAGTATATTTATGCTATGGCATTTTTTATTATTTCAGAATCTTATGGTACATTTAGGCCATGGCTTTTTTTATTATTTTAAAATCTTACGGTATATTTAGGCCATGACTTTTTTCGTTATTTCAGAATCTTATGGTATATTTAGGCCATGGCATTTTTCATTATTTCAAAATCTTATGGTATATTTAGGCCATTGCACTTTTTATTAGCTCACCAGAGCCGAAGGCTCAGGGTGAGCTGTTATTATCAAAGAGGGATGCTCCGGCGTCCATCGTCCGTCGTCATGCGTCAACAATCATCTTCTTCTCTGAAACTACTAAGCCAATTTACTTCAAATTTGGTCTGTAGCATCCTTGTGACAGTCACACTTGTATTTGCTCATATTATTCCAGTTGGCCGCTGTTAGGGGTCAGCAGAGCTAAAAATAGAAAAACCTTTAAACATCTTCTTCTACAGAACTAATGGATGGATGATCACCAAACTTTGTCTGTAGCATTCTTGGGAAGTCTTTTATCAAGTTTGCTCATATTAATTTGATTGGCCCCTTTAAGGGGTCTCTTGGGCTAAAAATAGAAAAACCTTTAGACATCTTCTTCTACAGAACCAATGGATGGATGATCACCAAACTTTGTCTGTAGCATTCTTGGGTAGTCTTTTATCAAGTTTGCTCATATGAATTTGATTGGCACCTTTTAGGGGCCGCTAAAGCTAAAAATATAAAAACCTTTAAATGTCCATTTCTACAGAACTAATTGATGGATGATCACCAAACTTTGTCTGTAGCATTCTTGGGTAGTGTTTAATCAAGTTTGCTCATATTAATTTGATTGGCCCCTTTTAGGGGCCGCTAAAGCTAAAAATAGAAATACCTTTATATGTATATTTTTAGAGAACTGATTGATGGATGATCACCAAACTTTGTCTGAAGCATTGTTGGGTAGTCTGTTATCAAGTTTGCTCATATTATTTGATTGGCCCCTTTTAGGGGCCGCTTAAATTAAAAATAGATATACATTTAAACGTCTATTGCTACAGAATTAATTGATGGATGGTTACCAAACTTTGTCTGTAGCATTCTTTGGAAGTCTTTTATCAAGTTTGCTCATATTAATTTGATTGGCCTCTTTTAGGGGTCTCTAGGGCTAAAAATAGAAAAACATTTAAACATCTTCTCCTACAGAACCAATGGATAGATGATCACCAAACTTTGTCTGTAGCATTCTTGGGTAGTCTTTTATCAAGTTTGCTGATATTAATTTGATTGGCCTCTTTTAGGGGCGGCTAAAGCTAAAAATAGAAAAACCTTTAAATGTCTATTTCTACAGAACTAATTAATTGATGATCACCAAACTTTGTCTGTAGCATTCTTGGGTAGTGTCTTATAAAGTTTGCTTATATTAATATGATTGGCCCCTTTTAGGGGCCGCTAAAGCTAAAAATAGAAATACCTTAAAATGTCTATTTCTAGAGAACTTATTGGTGGATGATCACTAAACTTTGTCTGTAGCATTCTTAGGTAGTCTTTTATCCAGTTTGCTAATATAATTTTGATTGGCCCCTTTTAGGGGTCTGTAGGGCTAAAAATAGAAAAACCTTTAAACATCTTCTCCTACAGAACTAATTGATGGATGATCACCAAACTTTGTCTGTAGCATTCTCGGGATGTGTTTTATCAAATTTGCTCATATTAAATTCAAGTTTGCTCATATTAAATTGATTGGCCCGTTTTAGGGGCCGCAAAAGCTAAAAAATAGAAATACCTTTAAATGTCTATTTCTACACAACTAATTGATGGAAGATCACCAAATTTTTTTGTAGCATTCTTGGGTAGTCTTTTATCAAGTTTGCTCATATTAATATGATAAGCCCCTTTAACGGGCCTTTATAACTAAAAATAGAAATACCTTTAAATGTCTATTTCTACAGAACTAATGGATGAATGATCACCAAACTTTGTCTGAAGCATTGTTGGGTAGTCTTTTATCAAGTTTGCTCATATTATTTGATTGGCCCCTTTTAGGGGCCGCTTAAATTAAAAATAGATATACATTTAAACGTCTATTGCTACAGAACTAATTGATGGATGGTTACCAAACTTTGTCTGTAGCATTCTTTGGTAGTCTTTTATTAATTTTGCTCATATTAATTTGATATGCCCCTTTTAGGGGCTGCTAAAATTAAAAATAGAAATACGTTTAAACATCTTCTCCTACAGAACTAATTAATGGATGATCACCAAACTTTGTCTGTAGCATTCTTGGGTACTCTTTTATCAAGTTTGCTTATATTAATTTGATTGGCCCCTTTTAGGGGCCACTAAAGCTAAAAATAGAAAAAGCCTCCGAACATCATTTCCTACTGAAATAATTGATAGATGATCACCAAACTTAGTAGCATTCTTAGGTAGTCTTTTATCAAGTTTGCTCATATTAATTTGATTAGCCCCGTTTAAGCTAAAGCTTAAATGCCTCAGGTCATGGCATTTCTTCAAATTATTGTTTAAACATATTCTATGCTCAAATTTAATAGAATATATTGACATTCCAACACTGATAAGCTGTTGTTTCTGGTGAGCGACTCAGGGCCATCATGGCCCCATTGTTATTATTTTAGGATCTTATGGTATAATCTTATGGCACTCTTTATTATTATATTAGGATCTTATGGTATACCAAAGCCATGGTATTTTCCATTCACAAGCACTTACTGGTGTGGAACATCACTTTGGGAAACATGTAGTTTTAAACGTCTGTTCGGAATTCATCGTAGCAGACGTCGTTACAACCTCGTAAATGATGATCCGGAAAATGATGATGTCACTGTTGATGATGACTCAGGTATATCTGATTTCAGTTTATCTTTTGAAGTTCTTTCCCTTTCCATTATTTTAGGAAGTTATATACATGTAGATATAACCTATAGTTAAATAAATCAATTCTTAGTGATAACATGAATGCTTTACTGTGGAAACAGGGCTCAATGTTTCAATATATTTGCCTTAATTTAACCATACTGTAAATGATCATTTTAAAGCTTTAACGGATATTAATAGGATATTTTTTTGTTTGAGTAAAATTTGGAATATATTTTCACAAAACATGATAAAATTCCACATATTTCCACGAGTGAAAATATATACCCCGATACCATTTTTCACGAAAAACGAATGTGAACTGCAAATGTTTGTGCACATTATATTTAACCAATAAATTATATGCATTCATTTCTTATTGGAAAATTTGACTTAGAATTTATAGAACATAAATTTCTAATCACCTCCTTTTATTTACATGAAATGTTAAATTCGGTAATATCTTTATAAATAATGCTTATTGGAACTTACAATATTGATAAATTTTAATTTGAGCATCATATTTATGAAATAAAACCATGGTAAAAAATGTGTTACAGGATCTTTAATTTCATTATCAAGAAAAATTGTTACGAATCCCCTTGCAATTGTACAGCGCACAGTATATTTATTATTTATAGATGCATCTTGTTTTGTACGTGATGTTTGGCGCCACATTGTGATGTCACGTAAACAGCTCTTTAAACATCTGTACAGCATTAATGACCGAATTAAAGATATTGGCGTTCAGATTTATTTTCTTAGTTAGACCATTTTCTATCATTCTGGATAGTTTTCAAAACAAAATTCAACAATTGTTCTTTTATTTATCAGATTTTTTAAACAAAATGGCAAAAAAGTCCCTTAAAATAAGTATGAGTTTTGACACCGCCTATTTTCATATTTATAATAAACAAATATGAAATTTTATATGACTGATATAGCTCCAAATTTCATGGGTAAAATTAAATAAAATGTCATATTTTATGAGAAATCTCCCTACGCTGAACAATATGAGTTCAGGACAGTTTCACTTTGTGACAACATATAATAAATATTTTCAGGTATATATTGGTGTGGGTGTAACACAGACTGTATCTGTACATTTGAACCGGACCCACGAGACTTGACAAGAGGAGTAGTTGTGAACAACTTGAGAAAGGTTAATATGAATCATATACCCTTCTATCAAGATTAATACATCCATAGGTCAAGATTTAACTATACATATTATACAAGACTTAAATATATTGCATTGGTATGTCAAGATTGATTTTTTTAATTAAGAGGTTTTGTCATGATCAGCTTGTCGGCGTTGATTAACCTTTTTGGTTAAGTTTCCACATCGTCAGTAATTTCAATAGTAATATAATTTGATAAACAAGATCAACACGGAAAGGCTGCATTCAATGAACCCAACCCCAACACGACTATAATGTGGATAAACCTTGGTGATTTCAGCCTGTCACACAGATTATATGGTCAAAAGGTCAAAGATCATTGTGACCTTTTATATGTTAAGGTCCATTTTCTTAGAAACTATCACAGCTTTAAACTAATTTACTCATCCAATACAATTTCACAAGGGCAGATAATCCTAAATTTATATTTTACAAAGTTATGTCCCTTTAATAACTTACAATTTGATAATTACATGTTTACTCAAAAGATTAAAATGCATTTCTAAAGGGCAGATAATCCTGAAGGGCATTTTTGTGTCGCCTTGAAAAAGGCAACATATAGGGGTTACTTTTGTTTGCGGCGAAGTCGGCGTCGTTGTTGGGGTCGGTGTCGGCGTCCCCTTAAGCTTGTCCGGACCATAAGTCAGTCATTATAAGTCTGATTGACTTCAAACTTGGTATGCATGCTTCTTATAATGACCCAAAGAGCAGTGCACAAGAAACAGAACCCTGCATTTCTTAATTTTTGAGTTACTGCCCTTTGTTAATTTTCATACTTTATTTTGGTCTGGGCCATTTCTCCTAAAGTATAAAAACTATGGACTTGAAACTTCATAGGATGATAGATCTTATTAAGAAGGAGTGCAGTGCACAAGAAACGGTACTGTGCACTTTATAATTTTTGAGTTATTGCCCTTTGTTAATTTTCATACTTTTTGTCCAGGCCATTTCTCCTAAAGTATAAAAGCTATGGTCTTTAAACTTCATAGGATGATAGATCTTATTGAGGTAAAGGGCAGTGTACAAGAACTAGTACTCTGCACTTCTTATTTTTGTGTTATTACCTTTTATTAATTTTCATACTTAATTTTTGTCCAGGCCATTTCACATAAATTATAAAAGCTATAGACTTGAAACTAAATAGGATGATAGATCGTACTGATAAGAAGTGCAGTGCACAGAAACTGCCGCTCTGCATTCCTTATTTTTTGAGTTATTTCCCTGTGTTAATTTTCATATTTTATTTTTGTCCTGGCCATTTCTCCTAAACTATATTGTTCACAAAGCGACACATCCGACTCGCGGAATTCTAGTTTGCTAAATTCTTTCCCTTTATTTTGATATGAATACTGAAAAATATACATAATGTATTTATTTTTTGATATGCTAGGTATACAGGAAGGGAGATAAACCAGCATTAGACAGTCTGTCTATGAAGTTGTATGAGAATGAGATCACTGCGTTCCTCGGTCACAATGGTGCTGGGAAAACAACAACAATGTTAGTATAACTATATACAGTTAACACCATTACACACAATATGTTAAAGTAAGAGTAGGCTTTTGTTCTTGTTCTTTGTTATGTATTTTAAGCAGAAACAGAGTTATTATGCCCCCATTTCGAAGAAAAGGGGGTATATTGCTTTGCACTTGTCGTTCCGTCGGTCCGTCGGTCTGTCGGTCCGTCGGTCCGTAGACCAAATGGTTTCCGAGTGATAACTAAAGAACCCTTAGGCCTAGGAACTTCAAACTTGGTATGGTGATTGGTCATGACCAGTAGATGACCCCTATTGATTTTGGTGTCAAGGGGTCAAAGGTCAAGGTCACATTGACCTTGTAAGCAAAAACGGTTTCCAATCAATAACTAAAAAACCTTAAGGCCCAGGAACTTCAAACTTGGTATGGTGATGGTCATGATCAGTAAATGACCTCTATTGATTTTTGGGTCAAGGGGTCAAAGGTCAAGGTCACATTGACCTCTTGGGTAAAACGGTTTCCGATCAATAACAAAAGAACCTTAAGGCCTAGGAACTTCAAACTTGGTATGGTGATTGGTCATGTCCAGCAGATGACCCCTATTGATTTTGGGGTCAAAGGGTCAAAGGTCAAGGTCACATTGACCTTGTAGGTAAAAACGGTTTCCGATCAATAACTAAAGAACCCTTAGGCCCTGGAAATTCAAACTTGGTATGGTGATTGGACATGACCAGCAGATGACCCCCATTGATTTTGGGGTCAAGGGGTCAAAGGTCAAGGTCACATTGACCTCTTAGGTAAAAACGGTTTCCGATCAATAACTAAAGAACCCTTAGGCCTAGGAACTTCAAACTTGGTATGGTGATTGGTCATGACCAGCAAATGACCCCTATTGATTTTGGGGTTAAGGGGTCAAAGGGCAAGGTCACATTGACCTTGTAGGTAAAAATGCTTTCCGATCAATAACTTAAGAACCCTTAGGCCTAGGAACTTCAAACTTGGTATGATGATTGTTTATGACCAGCAGAGGACATTTTAATTTTGGGGTCAAGGGGTCAAAGGTCAAGGTCACATTGACCTTGTAGGTAAAAACAGTTTCCGATCAATTTACTAAAAACGCTTAGGCCTAGGAACATCAAACTTTGTATGATGATTGGTTGTAACCAGCAGATGACCCCTATTGAGTTTTGGGTCAAGGGGTCAAAGGTCAAGGTCACATTAACCTTGTAAGTAAAAACGGTTTCTGATCAATAACTTAAGAACGCTTAGGCCTAGAAACTTTAAACTTGGTATGGTGATTTGTCATGATCAGCAGATTACCCCTTATGATTTTGGGATCAAGGGGTTAAAGGTCAAGGTCACATTGACCTTGTAAGTAAAAACGGTTTCTGATCAATAACTAAAGAACGCTTCTGCCTAGGAACTTCAAACTTGGCATGGTGATTGGTCATGACCAGCAGATGACCCCTATTGATTTTGGGGTCAAAGGTCAAGGTCACATTGACCTTGTATGTTAAAACGGTTTCTGATCAATAATAAAAGAACCCTTAGGCCTAGGAACTTCAAACTTGGCATGGTGATTGGTCATGACCAGCAGATGACCCCTATTGATTTTGGGGTCAAGGGGTCAAAGGTCAAGGTCACATTGACCTTGTAGGTAAAAACGGTTTCTGATCAATTAACTAAAAACGCTTAGGCCTAGGAACTTCAAACTTTGTATGATGATTGGTCGTGACCAGCAGATGACCCCTATTGAGTTTTGGGTCAAGGGGTCAAAGGTCAAGGTCATGACCAGTAGATACTTGATAACCCTTATTAATTGTTTGATCACTGGGTCAGAAGTCATGCATAGTAACCTTATCACATGACTAATTGGCTGCTGATAGGGGGGATACATGTTTTACAAACATATCTTGTTTTAGCTGTAATCATTACCCCAATTTTAATATTAGATACATTGAGTTAACAGTTGAATTTTTTCTATGATGTACATTATTTGTATAAACAACAGAAACTTGGTGTTAATGTTTAATCACATCACGCCATTTTATTTGTAACATTTAGAGCGTGTCAGCTTAAATTTTCATGGTTGAGGAAACTTAAATTATGGTGAGATGCGATTTCATTCAGGTTTTGTTGTTAAACTCTGTAGTAACCTGTAACATGTTTCACATTCCACTTCAATTGATAACGTTCTGCACTGGTTATCAATAGGTCACAGGTTTGGGTATCAGCTCCTTTACTTTCTGTAGTATTGGTCTTTCCGTTGAAACATTATTAACGGTGGTCACGTGTGTAGGTGCACTTTACCAGACATGTTGAAGGATCAGGATCGACTCTTGAATTTAACAATTGATCTTAACTCTACCTCCAGAAAATGTATCATATCTTCAGGAACAATCACTATGGCCTACAGAAATGTGACAGTTAATAAACTGAAAGAAAAAAAGTTGCTTCTTTTTATTTATGACATGCAATTGTTATATAGGGTCTTATTTACAAAAATTGTTTCATGTTATTGTGGAAATGCAGTTGTTATATATGATCTAACTTACACATTTTGAATGCCTAATTGTTATTGCAGCTAAACTGTTAGCATGCTTGCGGAGACATAATTTACCAATACATGCCATCCTTTCTGTTTCTTCATAGTCTGCACTGTTCGCCATTCAGTCAGTCAACATTTTGAATTTTTTTCTTATAAATGATGAATGTTTTTGTTTGGATTTAAAAGGTTGATGAGTCTGTTTAAGATATTGAGCATGGTAAACGTTAAAGAACATGTTAAACAGTATAGTATATGGTAATTTTGTTGCTGGTTTTCATTGAAATGTTAATTCTCTAGTTATTTTAAAATATTGAACACCTTTTTTCAGGTCAATATTAACAGGCATGTTCCCGCCCACATCTGGTACTGCTACCATATATGGTCATAATGTGATGTCAGATATGGATACTATAAGACAGGATCTAGGGATGTGTCCACAATATAATGTTTTGTTTGAAAGGTAAAATAGGAATTTCATATACATGTTTACAAAATGATAAAATGACTGACAATATCTACATAAAATGTGCGTAATTTATTTTGAATATAATTTTGATATACACTTTTCTATACCCTATGTTTTTTTATTAAGTTTTGAAAAATGGAATATATATGATTATATTTGATTTATCTTCACCAAAATATATTGTAAGCTTTACTTTTCAAGCTTTTGTCATGAGCCTTTCGGAAGCATTGGAATATGCATCAGCAATGATAAACATTTTCATTGAGGGCCATTTTCTCAGAAACAAAGTTATATTCACATGTTTATTTAAATAAAAGAGCAGATAATCCTAAAATAAATTTTTGCAAAGTTGTTCCATTTTTGTGTCGCCTTGAAAAGGCGACATATAGGGATTACTTTTGTCGGCGGCGTCGGCGGTGTCGGCGTCGTTGTCGGTGTCGGCGTCCCCTAAAGCTTGTCCAGAGCATAGCTCAGTCACTTTACGTTGGATTGACTTCAATCTTGGTATGCATGCTTCTTTCAATAACACGAAGTGCAGTGCACAAGGACCGGTACTCTGCATTTTTTTAATTTTTGAGTTATCGCCCTTTGTAAATTTTCATACTTTAATTTTGTCCGGACCATTTCTCTTCAACTATAAAAGCTATGGACATGAAACTTCATATGATGATAGATCTCATTAACAAGAAGTGCATTGCATAAGAATCAGTACTCTGCATTGTCTAATTTTTGAGTTATTTCCCTTTGTTAATTTTCATACTTTATTTTTGTCTGGGCCATTTCTCCTAATGTATAACAGCTATGGACTTGAAACTTCATAGGATGATAGATCTCATTAAGAAGAAGTGCAGGGCACAGGAACAGGTACTCTGCATTTCTTATTTTTTGAGTTATTGCCCTTTGTTAATTTTCATACTTTATTTTTGTCCAGGCCATTTCTCCGCAAGTATATAAGCTATGGACTTGAAACTTCATAGGATGATAGATCTCATTAAGAAGAAGTACAGTGCACAAAAACCGGTACTCTGCATTTCTTATTTTTTGAGTTATCGTACTTTATTTTAACCAGGTCATTTCTCCTCAAGTATGAAAGCTATAGACATGATACTTCTTAGGATAATAGATCTCATTAAGAAAAAGTGCAGTGTACAAGAACCGGTACTCTGCATTTCTTATTTTTGAGTTATTACCCTTTATATATTTTCATATTTTATTTTTGTCCAGGCCATTTCTCATAAATTATAAAAGATATGGACTTGAAACTTCATAGAATGATAGATCTTATTGATAAGAAGTGCAGTGCATAGAAACTGCTGCTCTTCACTTATTATTTTTTGAGCTATTGCCCTTTGTTAGTTTTCGTATTTCATTTAACCAGGTCATTTCTCCTCAAGTATGAAAGCTATAGACATGAAACTTCTTAGGATGATAGATCTCATTAAGAATAAGTACAGTGTACAAAACCGGTACTCTGCATTTCTTATTTTTGAGTAATTGCCCTTTATATATTTTCATATTTTATTTTTGTCCAGGCCATTTCTTATAAATTATAAAAGAGATGGACTTGAAACTTCTTAGAATGATAGATCTTATTGATAAGAAGTGCAATGCATAGAAACTGCTGCTCTGCACTTATTATTTTTGAGCTATTGCCCTTTGTTAGTTTTCGTATTTCATTTTTGTCCTGGCCATTTCTCCTAAACTATATTGTTCACAAGGCGACACATCCGACTCGCGGAGTTCTAGTCTCAAAAAAGTTCACCATATGTATTTCCCTATCAACATATATCACTTTTTTAAATAGGGCAGATAATTCTTAAAAAATCCCCTTTTTATTTTGTTTTTGTTTTTGCTCAAGTCAATTTCTTCAAGAAAGTCAAAGTTGATCATTTTACATTTGGAATATTTGTTCAATTTAAAAATGAAATAAAATATTTCTAAAGGTCAGGTAGGTAATAGGATTTTTTGTGTAAAGTGTTGGTAAACCTTCTCTATGTTTTATAAGAAGTTTACCATTTATACATCTTGTAATCTTTTTTTAATATTTGATTAGTTTTTATTACATGTTAACATTTTGTTACAGTTTGAGTGTGGAAGAACATCTTTGGTTTTATTCACGTTTGAAGGGTGTTCCAGCTAGAGATATACAAGAAAATATTCCAAGGTAAGAATAGTTTACCATAATGAAATTTTGTATAATCTGCTGATTAAGATTTAAGGGTTTTAAAATATATTTGTAAGTGAAAATGGTAGTTTTAAGTCTATTTGCCATAGAAAAAATTAGATCTAGATTTCATGTTAAAACCAACGTAATGCTGAAAATCTCTGAGACAAGAAACAGATAAATACAGAATTCCTAAAGAAAGCCCAACACAGCAAAATTGAAAATGTTGCAGGCTCGGTTTGATTGAGCCTGTTCCTGGACGGTACTTGAAAGTGCAAGTTACCGTCCACGCCCCCTAGCACCGGCTTAAGCAAAATTCAACATTTAAAAGTGAAATAGTAAAATTTTGAATTAAGAAACATCCGCAGATGTGTTCATACGGCGGTTATCATGGAACCTTCAATGCGACACTTCCGTTCCATTCCATAAAAAGCGGCGTATGATCCCCGAGTTATAAAAAGCGTGTGCCCTAAACGAGAAAACAATGGGCGAAACTAAATAAAATGGAATTTTGAAAGGGGATCAGAGGTTATGAAGCCTGCGTATCACAGATAAGACGTCAACAGACAAATTTAAAAAGCAGGCAACATATCCTAAGGGTGATTCAACATTATTCAAGTAGGAATATTGGAACCACCCAACTAGAAAATGCCGAAAAGTTGAAACTAAAAATACCACAAGCACAACAATAATGTCGTGCTGAACGATCTGTGATCTCAAGGATCGAAAATATAACATCATTGATTAAATGTACGGGGAGACTTTTTACAGCCGCCACACGGCACAAATAACACAGATGTGATCATAAAACAGATAAATACAGAATCCCTAAAGAAAGCCCAACACAGCAAAATTGAAAATGTTGCAGGCTCGGTTTGATTGAGCCTGTTCATGGACGGTACTGGAAAGTGCAAGTTACCGTCCACGCCCCCTAGCACCGGCTTAAGCAGAATTCAACATTTAAACGTGAAATAGTAAAATTTTGAATTTAGAAACATCCGCAGATGTGTTCATACGGCGGTTATCATGGAACCTTCAATGCGACACTTTCGTGCCATTCCATGAAAAGCGGCTTATGGTCCCCAAGTAATAAAAAGTGTGTGCCCTAAACGAGAAAACAATGGACGGAACTAAATAAAATGGAATTTTGAAAGGGGATCAGAGGTTATGAAGCCTGCGTATCACAGATAAGACGTCAAAAGACAAATTTAAAAAGCAGGCAACATATCCTAAGGGTGATTCAACATTATTCAAGTAGGAATATTGGAACCACCCAACTAGAAAATGCCGAAAAGTTGAAACTAAAAATACCACAAGCACAACAATAATGTCGTGCTGAACGATCTTCAAGGATCGAAAATATAACATCATTGCTTAAATGTACGAGGAGACTTTTTACAGCCGCCACACGGCACAAATAACACGGATGTGATCATAAAACAGATAAATACAGAATCCCTAAAGAAAGCCCAACACAGCAAAATTGAAAATGTTGCAGGCTCGGTTTGATTGAGCCTGTTCATGGACGGTACTGGAAAGTGCAAGTTACCGTCCACGCCCCCTAGCACCGGCTTAAGCAGAATTCAACATTAAAACGTGAAATAGTAAAATTTTGAATTTAGAAACATCCGCAGATGTGTTCATACGGCGGTTATCATGGAACCTTCAATGCGACACTTCCGTGCCATTCCATGAAAAGCGGCATATGGTCCCCAAGTAATAAAAAGCGTGTGCCCTAAACGAGAAAACAATAGGCGGAACTAAATAAAATGGAATTTTGAAAGGGGATCAGAGGTTAAGAAGCCTGCGTATCACAGATAAGACGTCAAAAGACAAATTAAAAAAGCAGGCAGCATATCCTAAGGATGATTCAACATTATTCAAGTAGGAATATTGGAACCACCCAACTAGAAAATGCCGAAAAATTGAAACTAAAAATACCACAAGCACAACAATAATGTCGTGCTGAACGATCTTCAAGGATCGAAAATATAAAAAACATTGATTAAATGTACGGGGAGACTTTTTACAGCCGCCACACGGCACAAATAACACGGATGTGATCATAAAACAGATAAATACAGAATCCCTAAAGAAAGCCCAACACAGCAAAATTGAAAATGTTGCAGGCTCGGTTTGATTCGATCCCGCAAAGCCATTGTCTTAGGACATATTGATAGTAATTTAGGTAGACATGTACTTATGCATGTACATTTTCTTTTAAAACAGAACAAAACATAAACTTTATTTCAGACTTGTACAAAATACATCATCATACAAAATATTATCATTTAAATATTTCAAACATAAATCACATTCCATAATTATGTTAAGAAAATGCATTTTTATGCTCCCCGAAAAAATTTCGGGGGAGCATATAGTCGCCGCCTTGTCCGTCCGTCCGTCCGGCCGTCCGTCCGTCCGTCCGTCCGTCCGTCCGTCCCCTTTTCTTGTCCGGGACATAACTTTGAAACAGCAAGAGGTATCAACATGAAACTTTGTAGGTAGATAGATCTCATTGAGTAGGTGTGCAGTGCACAAGAACCGTAACTCTGCCTTGCCTAATTTTTGAATTATTCCCCTTTGTTTATTTTTACACTTTGAACTTTGTCCGGGACATAACTCTAAAAATATAAGAGGTATCAACATGAAACTTTGTAGGTAGATAGATCTCATTGAGTAGGTGTGCAGTGCACAAGAACCATAACTCTGCCTTGCCTAATTTTTGAATTATCCCCCTTTGTTTATTTTACACTTTGAACTTTGTCCGGGACATAACTCTAAAAGTATAAGAGGTATCAACATGAAACTTTGTAGGTAGATAGATCTCATTGAGTAGGTGTGCAGTGCACAAGAACCGTAACTCTGCCTTGCCTAATTTTTGAATTACCCCCCTTTGTTTATTTTACACTTTGAAATTTGTCCGGGACATAACTCTAAAAGTATAAGAGGTATCAACATGAAACTTTGTAGGTAGATAGATCTCAGTGAGTAGGTGTGCAGTGCACAAGAACGGTAACTCTGCCTTGTCTTATTTTTGAATTATCCCCCTTTGTTTATTTTACACTTTGATCTTTGTCCGGGACATAACTCTAAAAGTATAAGAGGTATCAACATGAAACTTTGTAGGTAGATAGATCTCATTGAGTAGGTGTGCAGTGCACAAGAACAGTAACTCTGCCTTGCCTTCTTTTGGAGTTATTGCCCTTTGTTCATTTTGACACTTTGACTTTGTCTGGGACATTACTCTAAAATTATAAGAGATATCAACATGAAACTTTGTAGATAGATAGGTCTCATTGGGTGGAAGTGCAGTGCACAAGAACCGTAACTCTGCCTTGCCTTATTTTGAAGTAATTGCCCTTTGTTTATTTTTACTTTTTGACTTTGTCCTGGACAATACTTTAAAACTATTAGAGATATCAACATGAAACTTTGTAGGTAGCTAGATATAATTGGATAGAATTGCAATGCTTAAAGAACCTAAACAAAGCCTGGTCTAATTTTGGAGTTATTGCCCTTTGTTCATTTTTACACTTTGACTTTTACCTGGGACATAATTCTGATATCATCAGGAAACTTTATAGATAGATAGATCTCATTGAATAGAAGTGCAGTGCAAAAAAACATAACTCCGCTTTGCCTAATTTTGGAGTTTTTGCCCTTTGTTCATTTTTTTTATACTTTCCTGTGTCCAGAACCTTCTCGGGGAGCATCACCCGGTTCAACCGGTTCTTGTTTGCTTAATTTTTAATTGCGCAAACACAAAGCAAAATGTATTAGTTATTTCTGTAGCTACAGAAATCATACAATCAATGATATTTACCTATGCTATGCTACACACAGGATTACAGTCAAACATATTCTTGAACATCATTGTGGGTTCAAATCCTGACAGTGACTTTTGATTATTTCACATCAGGCAGCTATCCTGATCTTGCTTGCAGTATGCCAGTGGTTTTTAACTCAAGTGCCTGCTCATGCCTGAACCTTTTGCACAAAGAGGAACCTGGGGTCTTCCTAGATCGGAAAGTCACCATATGACCTAAAGTTTAGTACTGGTGTTAACTTAATACCCAACCAAAAAAGTCTTGAACAGGCCCAAACAAATATATATCTATAAATAGGTTTCCTCAAGTTGTTAATTATTTACGTAATATTACAATTATTGAGTATTATTATTTTATTGACAGAATGTTGTCAGATCTCAGCCTAGAGAACAAAGGGGATTCACGCCCAGATGCACTCTCTGGTGGCATGCAGAGGAAACTTTCTATAGCCATAGCATTTGTTGGAGGATCACGCACAGTGATCTTGGACGAGCCTACTGCCGGTGTCGACCCCTACTCACGTAGAGCCATCTGGAATCTGCTCAACAAATACAAGACAGGTATACTTAAAGTGATGACTGTAATTTTAGTTGAGTCATGTCACCTTCCAACACAGGAATTTGGCCTGTATATCAACCCCTTCGGGAATTGAATGTCCAATTACATTTATTATTGAAAACCATGCAAAATGAACTGAAATACACAATGTAAGTGGAATTGCCAACCCCCCCCCCCCCAACCACCCCTCAAACCTCTTTTGAAAATGAATTACTTCGTGTCTAAACTTTTTAACCCCTTGTTGTAAAAAATCCTGAAGCAGTGCCTTATTTAAACCTGGTAAAATTCACAAGAGCCAATTAAAATAACTTAAGATTGAGTTCTCATTTAATGACCCTTTTCTTATACATGTACCTCCTAGGATTTAAACTTATCATTAAGCATTAGAATTTTTTGACACCTACACCATTTTTTCAATAGAATCCACCTAAATCCGCTGTTTATATTGCTTTTTCTTATTTTGATATAGAAAATGTACCTCAGTTATTGGCTGCCAGTTTTGGCAAGACAGGTAAATATTGTAAAACTATCAATAGTACTGCTTTCTTTGGCATAACCCATTCAACAATTATGCTTGTTTTTTTGCATTACTTGCATAATGCATAAAAGTGCAGGCTGGTTTTGGTACAGGCAACTTACTATTGATGCTAGCATATTAAAAGTTAAAATATAAAGAATATAAAACAAGCTGATAGTTAACTTTCATCTTTTAGGAAGGACAATAATGGTGTCCACACACCACATGGATGAGGCGGAGACTTTGGGAGATAGGATTCTAATTATAGCAGACGGCAAGCTGAAATGTGCTGGTACCCCATCTTACCTCAAGTCTAAACTAGGGGATGGTTACCGGCTCTGCATTTTGAAAGATGAAGGTATGTTCAACATAAAGCCGATATATGACATAATGCTTGGATGATATTGTCTTATAGTTTTCATAATTTTTAACTGGATGAATGTTTTTACATTTGTTGAAATTAAAAGTCATTAAGTGTGCATGTCAAGATATTAAACAAATTGTCTTACATTCAATCTTAAAGGACATTATGTTTACAGTGTAAGAAAATGTTTAAAAATTCAAAAGTATAACATTTTTAATTTATTTTTTGATTGTCAGGTATTTACACCTTATAACATATTGTTCATCATATATCAACAGTCGGTCAAATAAAACTTTCCTGAATAAACTAACCAGTAATTACCAATATCTCCGCAAGTGACTAGCCCAACATGATGTCTTTATCAATAGTTAGAGACCAATGACCAATAGACTGAATGTCAGAGATCAATTGTCATGTAGACATTTCAACTTGAATTCACAATATTTTCACCCTGTTACATATGAATTGAGGACTATTTCTACATATCATTTATGGTGATTTATATATGAGAGACTGCATTTTTATGTGATACAGCAGTGTATTCATGAGTCTATTTCTTTATGTTACATGTTAGCCATGTTTGGCATACATTTTCCCTATTTCTCAAATGGCTTGATTTCGAACGATTGAGCAGTCAGGTCTAGTGGCTAAGGTCTGCGGCTTTAATTCCGCTGAAAATAACTTCAATCAAAAGTAAAGTAATATAATTTGATGATATCTTAGTCTAAAACACTTGTCTCAGGCAGAACAAGTTTCACATCCTAACTTAACAGCATTATATTAAATAACATGTATAAGATAATGTATAATCAGCAATTAATTGCGAGGGATTTATTTTTGTCATTTTTGCTTATTGAAGATTTTCATGAAAATAATGGTTTAATATCTTAGTAAGAGAACCTCAAATATTTAACCTATGCCAATTAGTCTGAAATACAGATTTTGAGAAATTTTGACCTTGTGAAAATATCAAATTATAGTGTATGACTTTTCAATGTATTTACTCATTGAAAAGGGAAAAAAGAAACAAGATCTGTAATTTATTTTCCAAGTTTTATCATTTTGATTCACGTGTATTGTGACTCAACTTTTCTTTTAGATATGCATACTAATGAATCTACAGAGCTGAACAGGGATAAAGATGCACAAATCCTTACCATGGTAAAACAGATAGTCCCAGCTGCGTTTATATCCAAGCATGTAGACAATGAGGTCCATATCACAATCCCAGTGCAGACGGACGAACGTCACCTCTTTGTTCCATTATTTAGACTTCTAGAGAACAAGAAATGTGAGCTGGGGATAGCGAGTTATGGTATATCAGACAGTGGCCTTGAACAGGTGTTTGTCAAGATCACGAAAAGTTGCGAGGATGGCAAAATAGCTGGGACTGTCTACACGGAGGCGGATGTCACTAGTAACCTGAGCTTTGATGACCCTGGCGTTGATAGTAGTGATAGAGATTATGTCCAGTTACGGTCTGTTGGTAAGTGTTATTAACTGATAATTAAGTGAATAGTTTTGTAAGGCATTGATAAATCACCAAACAATGTAGTATTTACACGCTGAAGATATCCCAATATTTGATGGTTAAGTTTAAAATTGCATTAAGATGTTTTTGTTTGCAAGTATAGATGTTGAATCGGAAATATCAAACTCAAAATTGAATGGCGGATCAGAATTTTAGTTTGTCAGCACTTTCAAGACTCGACTGATCTTTTACAATATTTCCAGCAACCCTCTTCCCATGGGTCTGAAATTTTTTAATTCATCAATTTATTGTCGAGTCCGCTTGTGGTGAACATGACTTAGTCATCACTTTCGGTGTAAAGTTCTATTTGTCTGTCCATCCATGCTTGATTTTTCCGGTCTATATTTTGCGTATTCTTTAAATCATTACAAAAAACATGTACTTTGGTACTAATGTTCACCATGGTGGAGTGGTGTGTCCCACACAAACCCAGGTTAGCTGCCCAAATGTCAAGGTCACACTTAGGAGTCAACTCAAAACACGTTTCCGGAGCGTAACTTCCACATGCACAGAGGGATTTTAATATAACTCAAGTTTGAAATGTTTGTAAGAGATTCTGGCAACTTATCAAAAAAGCTATCAAAACTCTTTTTTTATTTTTCTAGAAGATATAGCGGATAACATGAACTTCCAATCCTGGGACGTACAGATGGATGAAGGACAATGTAAATGGTTAAACCATTTTAAAACTGTTCTGCTAAAACGTTTCTTCTATACATTACGGAACCGGAAAGCTTTACTGTCACAGATAATCTTACCCGCGGTCTTTGTGTCTATCTCCATGACGATAGCATTAACTGCACCGAAAAATTCTGATCCGGAGCCACTTGTTATGTCAACTGCTCAATACCACGATCTCACCAAACCACGCGGGAACTTTATTCCATTTTCTATTCATACGCTTAACAAGACTTCAAAACATTTAAATAGTTTGTATGTAACAAAGTTTTCGGAAAAATTAGCCGACACATTTTTCATGCCCTCTGGTATAGGTGCTTCCTGTGTTTTGAAATCTAATTTATCAGGTGCTTTATGTGATGGGAATAATTTAACAAACGGTTGCTATGACGATGGTTGTGATGATATATTTACTTCCAACAGTGTACAGAGAAATGGATGGACTAGTTCATCAGGTAAATATTGTAAATTTTGTGCTCCTGGTTCCTTATTACTAGTATTTGTACATTTATATTGCTTCATGTTTTCTTTATAGACGTTTGTTTGCCAAAATGTATTTGTTGTATTGTAACTTGAATAACATTGCAATTTATTGCAATAATTTTTATATTACATAATAAAATGGGACTGGCAAATGAAAAATAACATCGCATTATCGTTTTGTCCAGTCAAGCACACCGCACCCATCACGATTTTCTCTGGGTGATGCTTGTGGAAGAATATTTCTTGTCCAGGGTGTACATGAGAGGAACATAAGCCTTCTTTACCATGAAAATGGTCTTTATTTAAAGAAAATTCATTGCTGTAATTTATTATAATAACGTCATTAATATATTAGTTGATGGATCAATCTACTGACTATTGGGGACAAACATTATTCTGTTCATCTTGTTCTTCTTGTTATGTCCTGGGTCAGAACGAATTGACAGTTGTTTTTCTATAAGTTTCTTTCTTTGACCCCAATAATTTTAGTATGCATTGCAATAAATCTATAGTTGTATTGTTGCAGATATTGTTCTTTTGTATTGCAATAATGTTAGTTGTTTTGCAAAAGAAAAACAAGAAAACGAAACAACATTCATTTTGTAATATATTTACAGTTGTATTTCAATCATTCTTCCTTTGTATTGCATTGAATTTAGATATATATTCTATATTCTGATATAATATTTACCAGTATAACAACATTAAATTTCAGTTCAACTACCAGAAAATGTTCAGTTTTACCCCTCTTGTCACTGTAAGTCGGACAATGTTGGTTTTACTTGTAACGAGAGAAACACAGTCGTTCCCCCTGAATGGAGACTGGTTACTGGGGATATATTACAGAATATTACAAGTGGTGTAAATGACGAGGAAAACTATCTGTTAAATACCAATGATAAATACAGGAGGCATAGGCATGTTTGTTTATGTAGTTAACTGTTTAATTTCGATTTAACAATATAATAACAAATAAATGCTGCCATCAAATGATTATATTCTTTCTTCAAAATTCAGCTAACGTATAGAATGGATCAAATAATCTTATTATTTCTTCACAAGTCAGCTAACATAACTCTTAGCCCACTGGTGGCTACATATTCTACCTATGTCACCAGTGACCAAGATGAGTGCCTTATGGTAGTCTGCACTGTTCACTATTTAGTCAGGATATATTTTAAAATGAACTCTTAAACTGATGAATGGTTTTGTCAGGATTGAAAGATGGACAAGTTTATAATATATCAATATCTACAATCATTCACTTATTGGTAGTAGTTCTAGTTTAAACCAGTAATTGTAATTATTGCAGGTATGGAGGTTTTACATTCGGTACCACTTTACCCTACGTGCCTGATACCTCAGCTGGGTCACATGACTTTACATGGCTTTATGACATGTTGGCAACCAAAGTCATCAATAAGGTACATATGCTTCTTGATTGGAGATAAGTTTTGCAAGTCAATATTTTTTTAAAGTAATGAAAGAAATACAACACTGCATGCAATTGTTGTAGGTTCACACTCATGTAAAACAGTCACCAATTATTCAGACATTTGTTATTTTTATGCTGATGGAATCTTACTTCTCTTAAAGATATTTAGGTTACTTTTTACATACATCTAAGATCTGGGAAAAATGAAACAGTTTAATATAAAAATGTCAAGTTTTAATACATATACACTTATGCATCTTGTTTTGTTTTTTCCAAATTAGGACATTTTTAAATTAGTACTTTCTAAACTATTGTTTTATATATTTTAAGGTTTGGTTCAACCAGCGTGGCCATCACTCCATACCTGTTTATGTGAACTCTATGAACAATGCTTTATTAAGAGCCAATCTCCATAGCAACAGCCAACACCCTGATCAATATGGTATGCTCCTTTTTCATTTTGAAGTAAAAAAAAAAAGAAAATTGTTTTAATGTTTTGGGGTGAGTTTTTCCAGTTTGGTTCTCACTTTTTGCCATTATATTTTATTTGTTGGAACAATGGTATGCTTAGAGCAAGTTCTACAGGAGCTTTGACAAAAATTTTACAGCATGGTAGGTGTCAGCATGTTGACCAATATGGTAGATGTCAGTATGTTGTCTAATATGGTAGATGTCAGTATGTTGTCTAATATGGTAGATGTCAGTGTGTTGTCCAATATAGTAGGTGTCATAATGTTGTCCAAAATGGAAGATGTCAGTATGTTGACCAATATGGAAGATGTCAGTATGGTGTCCAATGTGGTAGTTGTCAGAATGTTGTCCAACATGACAGGTGTCTGCATGTTGTCCTATATGGTAGGTGTCAGAATGTTGTCCAATATGACAGGTGTCAGCATGTTGTCCTATATGGTAGGTGTCAGAATGTTGTCCAATATGGTAGATGTCAGCATGTTGTCCAATATGGTAGGTGTCAGCATGTTGTCCAATATGGTAGGTGTCAGCATGATGTCCAATATGGTATGTGTTAGCATGTTGTCCAATATGGTAGGTGTCAGCATGTTGTCCAATATGGTAGGTGTCAACATGTTGTCCAATATGGTAGTTGTCACCATGTTGTCAGTCAACATGTTGTCCAATATGGTTGATGTCAGCATGTTGTAGAGCAAAATGTTGTAGAGCAAAATGTTGAAGAGCAAAATGTTGTATAGCAAAATGTTGTAGAGCAAAATGTTGTAAAGCAAAATGTTGTAGAGCAAATATTTCCAAATTAAGATTTCATAATAAAATAAACCTCCCTAGAGCAAATATCCTCATCAACAACCAACACAAATATTTGTGTGTTAAGGGTGTTGGTTTGCAGAGGTTGAGCTGTAATTTATTGCTGATGTTGATATTTCTGTTACAGGTATAACACTCACAAATCATCCTATGAAGAAGACCAACAATTTACTGAACTCAGACTATATGTAAGTATATCACATTTTTATATGATTATAATTAAATTCTTGATACAAACTGTTGTCAAACCTGTGCAAGTGGCCACCTGCCAATACTGACCACCTGTCACAAACAGTAATATAATTTTCCTTCAATAGAAATTCCAAAATAGGTTAGTACAAACATCAATCACTGGGAGAAATGTGGCCAACAGGTGCTAGCTTGCTGATATTGTTATATAAAAATGACAGTCACTTAAAATAAATGCCACTTTATCATCAAACATAACAGTTTGGTCGACCCTTTAAATCTTTATGAACTCAAATTTAGAAAATAATGAATAGAAGGATGCAAAGTGGTGTCTGTAAGCTTATTGCGTAACTTCGCAACAACTGTTTCATTTTTTTTTCAAAAGTACGTAAACATTCTTACTGTATATTAAAATACAAATATAGGTTTCTTGTTTTGTTTTCAGTCAAGGTGGAACAGACGTTTTGATGGCAATATTTATAATTGTAGCTATGTCATTTGTACCAGCAAGTTTTGTTGTGTTTCTGGTTCATGAACGTGCAATAAAAGCAAAACATTTACAGTTTTCTAGTGGGCTTCACCCAGCTGTATACTGGCTGTCTAATTACTTATGGGATATGGTGAGTTATTCAGTTGACCGGGAACCAGTCACTTGCCTTGTACATGTACTTAATACATGTTTATTTCTGGATAATTTAGTATACCATAATAATTAAACTACAATACAGCAAAGCACCTAACTACATTAACTGTCAATTTAGCTGTTTCTTAACCCTAAATCTGGTAGAACATTCCATTCAAAGTTAGGGATTTCTTAATATTGAATAACAACAATTGAACTACAAACAGAGTAGAGCGTGGTTAGACTGCATGGATGTGGGGGTATGTCTGAATCATCACTGTTGACAAAGACTGATCACTTACGGTTACAGCAGGTTGAGAATCTCAAGTATCTTATCTTGTCTATAAGACTATATTACGTTTAAGCTATGGGTACAAATCCTGCCATTCTTGTGAGGAAGCTTTCCAGCTAGTTTATTGAAGGTTAGTGGTTCTACTAGCAAATGTCCAGTTGTGCCGGGAAAATGCATGAATGGACATCTGAGGTGTTCCACCACAAGTAAAGCTGGGAAGTTGTTGTATTGTCACCTTTATAGTATCATTGTGACTTAAAATATATGAAGAAGTTAACAAAAAAGAAGAAACTTTAAAGTATTCCATTGTAATCCAGTAAAAAGTATATGATAAATAATACCGTTAATTTTCAGTGCAATTACATGATACCAGCTGTGTGTATTCTGGGAATCCTCTTGTTATTCCACATTGAAAGTTATGTTGGCCATGGAAATATTGAGGCTGTTATTGCCCTTTTCTTACTGTATGGGTATGTATATTTTACTATTGTACTGTTTGAGTTTGTATATTCGACTATTTTACTGTGCGGGTATGAAAACATATTAATGGGCAAATATGTCTGACAATTTGGGTTTTATACTGTGTGAGCATATATTTCTTTGGATTCTAACTGCAGTGTAATGTTTACTTAGATGTTTTACTTTTATACATGTATGTTCAAGTTTCTTTCTGTGTATTTCTTACTATATGGGTATGTATTATTTGGTTTTGGGCTCTATGGGTATGTATTTTCATATTTGTTTGTGTATGTGTATGCATATTAAGATTCTGTATAGGTATGTAATCTTAGGTTTCTTACAGTATGGATATGTATACTTAAATGTTGTACTGTACCATGGTTTGCTATGGAAGGATTTTCATTTTATGTGTACATGTGATCACCATAAAATCATTATGTAAATGGTGCAAAACCTAGGTCAAATGTCAAGGTCATTGCAGGCGATTTCAACCTAGAATATTTATCATAATTATGTACAATATGTGTAATTTGGGGTTTGTGTTTGGTCCTAATAATTCAGCATGCATAATAAGATTTTAAATGTGACATTTCTTCAAAAGACCACTATAAGTAGACACTATGTTTGTGCATATCAGTATGTTAAAAAATACTATACTAGTATTTACCAATTTAGAGCCCATGTTGCAAGAGCTTCTGCATCCTGTAGACATACATTCACTCCTTGAACAAAGGCTAACCAAGGGAGAGACAAAACATGGTCTTTACAGATAGGTGGTCTTTATTTGGGGGTTATTTTATTCAGTTTTATCAATAAAGAATTATCAAAAAGTGACCTTTATTTTCAGTGTTGTCTTTTTACATATGTGAGCTTTAACACAGGTATGTCTGTATATAAAATGAATTATATAACTAGTAATAAGAAATTCAATCGAAAACAAAAGAATCAATGAAAACATAATTTAAAATATTTCTTTCAGTTGGTCAATCACACCTATGATGTATCCAGCGAGTTTTTTATTCTCAGAGCCGAGTGTGGCGTATATATGTTTGATTGTTCTTAATCTGTTCACTGGAATAACCTGTGTCGTCTCGAGCGTCATGCTAAAACAGTTTGCATTTGATAAGGTATTTATACATTTTTTTGTTTCTAATGATGTTTTTCGGGGTTAACCTGGTTCCGAAATTGAATGCAAAACTTACATGTATATGAAGAGTGGTCTTAGTTTATATGTACATGCTTTCAAATTTAGTTTTTAATAACTTATTTCAAATACATATACTGACTGCTGGTTGGATAAGACTGTGCAAATGCCCGTAGGGGCTAAAATATGCACCTGTTGGCTGAGATCAAGGGGCTGATATAAAACACAAAGTGGTACGTAAGATTTGCTAAGAATTCACCATGTTACATTTACGGTGTTGCTGTGAGTCACATTCCTGTCTAATATATTAATAAAGAGAGAAAGAAAAGTGATAACATATTAGGAAGATTCCAAATCATTTTAAAATTTTCAGAAACACAGTAATGCGTGATATATTATAATTTCATAATAACTAAAAGGTGCTTCCTTGAACATTGATGTTTCCTCAAAAATGTAGTAATTTTTATTTCCTTATTTATCTATAACAGAATGAAGACAAAATAATGAAATACCTTATTTTTCAGAGTTTAGCACATGTAAATGATGTATTAAGCAACATATTTCTGGTGTTTCCGAACTATTGCCTAGGTAACGGAATGATGAATATTGCTATAAATCAGTACAAGAATGAATACTACTCTCATATAGGTATGTATACATGCATATATATTAATAGCATGACATCACTTACTTAAAATGTGACATTAACCATGACATATGACATCTTTTCTTAAAAAATGTGATAATAACCATTACTTATGACATCACTTACTATAGATGTAATTTTATTATGTATTATATTATTTACATTTTTCTAAAACCTGTAAATTCTGGGACCAAAAGTGATTAGTCTTTTACACCAGTTTAGAACAAGGTCAGCCATTACTTTTATTGCTGTAGCTCCAAACAAATATATTTATTTCTCTAAGTATTTCATATCTTTTTTTTCAAACTTATTGCCCGACTGATTTGAAAATACATTTGATATATATGAAATGGATGAAATTTATGACTTAGATAAAGAAATAAAGCTAAAAAACTCATAGCAAAATAGAATAATATGGTTTCTTTTTGTAAAACAGAAATTGACACAATCTAAATTATTTAGAAAGAACATAATACTATAATATGGTGAATCTATGGTAACCCACTCAATGTATTCAAATGTTTTAATGTCAATATTTAAATATGCCTGTAAGTTATTTCTGTGTTGAAAGGCACATTATGTCTCCAAAATGAATAGATTTTAATTCTTTAGAGAGGGCAAGCATGAGTTTTATAATGGTTTAATAATGGTTTTAGAATACGATTCATTTTATCTGGATAAAATAGCACTAAATGTGAACTTTTTTGTCATGAAAATATCAAATTGTAAGGAAAGTAGTATTTTAATGACTAAATACTAAATAACTATAACTGTACTTATTGCCAAAAAGCAACAGAAGAAAAAGATGTTTCAGGTTATTTGATATTGAATAACATTTTGGAAACTATGTAAGTACACCAAATATTAAAAGCTTTTGAGAAATGAAAATAAAGACATATTTTGGGGGAATAATGCGCCTTTAAATTTCAAGTGGTGTCCAAGGGAACAAACTCTGCAGTACATCTAGTAAAATAAAAGGGAAGTTATCATTGTGGTATTGTAGTCGATGTCTAAATTCGCATTATAATACTTTCTACAAAACTATTACAGGTGAGACAAGTAAAATACAGGCTGCATTAAGTTGGGATGTTACTGGCAAGAAACTGGTTGTTATGGCAATTGTTGGTGCTATATCTTTTATTTTTACTATCCTTTGTGAATATAGATTCTGCATCAAAAACAGGTATTTTATTGTTAATTAATGCTGCTCATGTCTGTATCAGATAAACATTCACTTGATTCCATCAAAAAATAATGACCATTATGTAGAAAACAGACATTCTTAGTTGTCCCACTAGCTTTTAAATATGCATAAACATATTTATGTTTTCTTAGTGTTTCATAAAAAAGCTAGTCATAAGTAAATGTTTTTTTTCTAGTTTTTCAAGCATGCTGCTAGAATTTGCAAGATAGTAGTTAACTTCCATTCAGATGACTGAATTTAAGTGCCTTAATTAAAGGTACATGTATATAAACAGTCTTTGCCCAGGTGTATGGTTTCTTGATTTGTTTTGAATCATCTTGACACTTGTAACCAGTATAGTACTGTACAGTTTTTAATTATGAGAAATAAAATGAATTTCTGAATGTATAAAGGATCACAAGGAAGAATATTTCATATGTTTAATAGGATAAAGGAGAATATTTCTAATGGTGAAGACGTCAGTATTGACTGTGATGTAGCACAGGAAAGGGAGAACACTCTAATTGGACAATACAGTGATACACTGTTATCTGTGGAGAAACTTAGTAAAGTATGCTGTATCATTTATAAGTTTTGTTTTTCTTTTTCATGGCATTTAGATATCGCATTTTGTTCATCTGAAGTCAATTAGCAAATTTGAAGATTGTCTTTTACAACAAAGTTCATTTAAGTGCTGATTTAACTGTTAACTTCGATGTCTGTTTTGTTTGGCAACTTAACTTGATGACTTCAAATCAGTTTCTCCTTGCTACTGTGAATTCATATTCTGCATGTCAAGTCTAGTCATGTATGCTAACTATTAAGTTTCAATGCAGAGAATGGAAAATCTGCAGTTCTACAAACATATCTGCCTAAGGGGTATATACTTGGGTTTTCCTCTATCAGTTAAGCTGAAAACTTAATGCCATATTGAAATTTTACATTATTTATGTTTTTTTCTG
Source organism: Ruditapes philippinarum (assembly GCF_026571515.1). NCBI lineage: Eukaryota > Metazoa > Mollusca > Bivalvia > Venerida > Veneridae > Ruditapes > Ruditapes philippinarum. The sequence goes on from NW_026862559.1 coordinate 88,594, forward strand.
GTAATATGCAAAAAAAGGAAAATGGACAAATTAAGTGTTTTAATCCTCTACCATGTAGCATGAATATGACGATAGTTGCATGGGTTCAAAATTAATCGAGGGCATGCCATAATGTTCCTTTGAGCATGAAACTTTACACCTGCTTGCTCAGTACTGTTTGCTTCCAGGAATCAATTCTAGAGTGTGTCTATAACCTGTGTTTAACTTCTTGTACAATAGAATTAAAATAAATTTTGTATTATAAACTAACTACATTTATTTTAATCTGGTTTTAAAGGTGTACAGAACGAGGAAACTTGGAAAGATACAGGCAGTTAAAGAGCTGAGCTTTTCTATTCCAAAAGGAGAGGTAGTTATATTATCCATTTCAACAATTTATGTGAATTCATTCAATTTTGTTGGCATGAAATTTCATGGTTTATGCCGTTTTTGTGGGTTCTTCAATTTGTGCATTGTCTATTTTTTGCAAAAAAAGTACAATGCAAATAATGTAGAAAAATATTTTTCCAGCAGACAAAATAAAATTCCATTTGGTCATATTTTCATGGATTATCCCATCCACAAAAACCACAAAAATAAGTGTCCCAGGAATAATGATGATTTTGCATTACAGTCAAACCTTTGTTAAAGGTCACTTCTGAATAAAAATACCCTTATGACAACTTTTTGATAACACTTCATTGATAAAACTTTATGAAATAACCCCCAAATAAAGACCATTTGTCTGTAAAGACCATGTTTTGTTTCTCCCTTGGGTGGCCTTTGTTGACAGGTTTGACTATTCTTTAATCCCTATTCTCCTGAAAGTCTTAATTTGACTTTTCTAGCTCACATGTTTGGAACAGTTCATTAGCAATTTTAGGAATCATAAGCTGGATTTTTTTGTTTTGTTGTGTGTCTTCTAAAAATCCTTGACATTACAAGCATTGCATAAACTTAACTTATATTTCAGTGTTTTGGTCTACTTGGAGTTAATGGTGCTGGGAAAACAACAACATTTCGTATGCTGACGGGAGATCTGACACCAACAAGTGGTGATGCTAAACTTCTCTCTCATAGGTAACAATGATATTATACATATATGTATTTTTGAAAATTAGCAGACACCTTTGTCACAAACGTGTCAAATTTAAGGTTAAATGATAACTGCTGTATGCCTACATCTGCTGAATCAGATGTTTCTAAGTTTTTGATTTTGTCATCTTATTTTAGTAATGGGTTAAGTCCTAGTCCATGAACAGTCTTACACATACTGAGGAAGCAACAATTTCAATTTTGCTGTTTTGAGTCAGTTTTTATTTTTTCCATTTTACCTCTTAAATTTTTGTTTATGTGACTCTATAATTTTGTAATCCTTCAAAAATGTTTAACGGTTAGTATTTGACCAGTTGTAGGGAACTATTGTTATAATATACTAGGGAGTAAATTATAACAGCTATGCATTTTTTAGGATATTGATTAGAAAAGTTTTGGATTGTTTTAAAATTATATGCCATTATTAAGAATGTTGTGAAGTATAAACTGATGATTCTGAGATTTTATTTCATTCACAGTGTTGTAAAAGGTGGACAGAGATTAAGAGTTAAACAGTAATTGAAGTAAAAACTTATATTTCATTATTAAACAGTGTTGTGAAAGGTGGACGGGGTATCCAGCAATGTGTAGGTTATTGTCCCCAGTTTGATGCTGTGTTTAGTGAACTAACACCCAGAGAACATCTTCAGCTGTATGCCAGACTACGAGGAATACCTGTTAGACACCATAAAAAAGTAGGTTTTTTATTGCTTTTGCAAATTTTATTTACTGTTTCTATAGTAACTATATCATCTCCAGTAGAGGTGTTTTGTAGAATTCTTTGAAATAGATGAAATAGAAAGATTGTCAGAGATTTGACATGTTGTCAAGCATCAATTAAGATGACCTAGGTTTATAATTTCATCCAGATGAATGTTTGTATTTCTTGTATAAACTCGCCATAATTCCTCTTAAATTTTCTAAAAAGTTTTACATTTGCCATATACCTAAACCATTTATTGATTCTGTAGCCTTCTGGTATTTAGTACTGTTAAAGTGATTTAATATTTTGTATGTGTATCAAAATACTATTTTGTTACTTTATGTATTATAAATGCTTCCACATTCAGCGCTACTTCCTTCAGGTGACAATCATCTAACATGCTCTAAAACAATGATTTAAACATTATCAAATTTTGTCTTTCTTATGAAAGGAAATATTTTATTCATTACTAAGGTATAAGGTGCATGTTAATATAATAATGGATGGGTTCAAGTTAAAAGCGACACATGTCAGTCAGTGAGTGCAAGTTATTGTATAATTGTCTAATATTATAAAACACATTATTAATATTCAGGTGGTGGAGAGATGTTTAAAGTTGTTAGGATTAACACAGTACAGAACTAAATCTGCTGGAACATTGAGTGGAGGAAACAAAAGGAAGCTATCCACTGCCATTGCTCTAATTGGAAACCCTTCTCTAATACTCATGGTACTTTTTATCAAGTCTATTCACTTCCATTGCTGTTATTGAAAACCCTTCTTCTCATACTCAACGTGATTAATATTGAAACTATTCTCTGCTGTTACCCTAAATGAACATCATTATCTCATTTGCTTGGAAATATTTATTGAAACTATCGGATACCTTTCTTATGCTGATGGTATTATTTATTGAAACTATTAACTACCATTTCTTTTTGGAAAGCCTTTTCTAATACACAGCATAATATGTATGGAAACTTTTCACTGTTCATTGAGAAAACTCATGCAAATGTTATTTAGGAATCGGATTAAGGCCTGCAATAATTGCAATTTACCATATTCGGCAACCTGCAGTGGTTACTTATTCACTATTTAGAAGGTCTGATACTTGTATATTGTAGGATGAGCCTACATCTGGTATGGACCCATATTCCCGAAGGTTTCTCTGGGACGTTATACAGAGACTTGTACAAGCTGGAACATCTGTTGTCTTTTCCTCACATAGGTAGGTGAACTGATACTGTAACATGAACATGTGTTTTAAAGAGGTATTAGTGAGGTATTTACCCCTATAGACGTTATCCTCACATAGGTAGATGTATATGTGTTTTAAAGAGGTATAACAGAAGTATTGACCCTTTAGTTATTATCCCCAAATATGTACACATGTTTTAGAGAGGTATTAGAGAGGTATTTACCCCTAAAGACGTATCCTCACATAGGTAGGTGAATTGATACTGTAACATACACATGTGCTTTAGAGAGGTATTGAACCTATAAACCTTATCCGGAACTCTGGCAAATTTGGGATTTTTCCCCATCTAATCTTGTACAATCAAACTTTTACTATTGTAGGCTCACATTGCTCTAGAGTTTACACACATTTTTGTGTGATGCAAGTAGAGTGGTCAACATGTTTAGCTTTAATTATCAATATACTTACCAACTTGCTCCTGTATAATTTTACTTACCTTAAAAAGACTTTGTTATTTCAGCACAAAGAAGTGTATTCAGTGGTGCTTTGCAAAGACATAGTTTTTTTTAAAAAAAATAATGTTTTACTATACTGCAATCCATTTTATTTTTAAATACAACATATACGTGCTAACCTTTATTTGCATGTTATTTCAGCTTGAAAAAAATGTTGTCAACTAAATTTGCATGATATTTTAGAAACATGTGTTTAACTGAAATTTGCATACTATTTCAGCATGGAAGAATGTGAAACCTTATGTTCTAGATTGTCTATAATGGCTAAAGGACAATTGAAGTGTCTTGGCAGTGTCCAGCATTTAAAGGTACTACACAAGCTTCAAAGTTATATACCAATTTCATCATTGTTTCAACATTGCATATAAGTTTAGATTGGTTAAAATTTATTTGTTTTAACTTGAGTTTTCAAAGAATATGGAGACCTGTTTTAGTCGCCCTAGTCTCGGCGCCACACTTCATTTATGCTTTGCTTGCAAGTTGGTATCTCCAGAAGTACCATAGGGAATGACTATGAGTGGGAACTTATTTTAGAGCATAATAGGAGATAATTGTCTAGGTTAAACACTTGCATGGATTTTGACAGAAATATGGCCCTTTTTAAATATGGAAAATCTTACCAATGCTTGATATGATAATAAATCAGTGGAAGTAGCATATGCATAAAATTTACCAAATTCATAGTTAAAAAAGAAGAATTATCATTGTTGAGAACTTTGTTTTGAATAATTTAAGTGCATATCCATTGGCCGGGGCTTAAAGTCCCTGTCTAACTGGAGATGTTTTTACCATTGACACTGCATTTATGTAATCCTATATTCTTGTTTGTTAATAATTGATTTGTTTTGTCTTACCTACAGGATAAATATGCAAATGGATATACTGTAACTGTTGTCCTAGAATCAGAACAGGCTGGTCAAAGTGTAGAGGACTATATTCTCTCAAACATGTCTGGTTCCAAGCTCAGGTATAAAGGGCACCGGAACCTCGTGTTTGACTTGAAGATAACTTGTTCTGACCTAGCAGATGTGTATAAAGTGCTGAAAGATATTCCAGCCTATCTGAGTGTTGCTGACTACACAGTAAATCAAAACTCTCTTGATAATGTAAGTGCATGGAATATTAATTAAACTTGATCTATTTATATAACTTCATTGTCTAATAATAGAACATCATCTATTTATAGAGCTTCATTTATTCTATTTATAGAAAAGTATTTTAAGAGTATCATTTATTAGACCAGGTTGCACATCTGTTCAATGTTATATTTGCACATTTGTTTATTAGCAAAAAGGAGTCCATTTTACAGGATGAATATGTAAAAAGTGTTGAAAATAATGCTGAATTTATTTAAAGTAATCATAATAAAACAGCTTTATTGAAATCTTGAATACAAACTGAAATCTACGACCTGTTTATATCAGTTTATATTGTGTTTATCTTCTCGGGATGATTGTGGTTAAAATACAGTTCTGCTAAAGGTAAAAATTTCATTTGCTTTCTTAAGGTATTAATTTAAGAAACAAAGTTGTTTGAAAGCTTTATTTTTTTTTATTTCATAGTTTTGATAAATTTCCTCTTCAGGTGTTCATAAATTTTGCAATGGAAGAAAATGAGTCTATAATGAAAGACACTGCAGACGACAGTGAACCACTACAGGACTCCGGTTGTATACATGATGACCTTGATGATGAGTCATTGATAGAACTTCAACCTCGTCTCCATGTGTCGTCTGGTGACAACTTGCTACATGTTTGAAATGTTTCACCTTTAGCTTGATTAAAATGTTCATTCACTGAACATGTTTGATTGGAACGTTCTTTTCATGTAACATATTTTATGATTAGAATGATTCTGTCATATAAAATGTTTGTAAGAATGTTATTTTCCTATAACATGTCTGTAAGAATGATATTTCAATATAACATGTTTGTAACAATAATATTTTACTATGACATGTTTGTAAGAATGTTATTTCCATATAACATGTTTGTTAGAATGTTATTTCCATATAACATGTTTGTAAGAATGTTATTTTCCTATAACATGTTTGTAAGAATGTTATTTTCCTATAACATGTTTGTAAGAATGTTATTTCCATAAAACATGTTTGTAAGAATGTTATTTCCTAAATCATCTTTGTAAGAATGTTATTTTCGTATAACATGTATGTAAGAATGTTATTTCCATATAACATATTTGTAAGAATGTTATTTTGATATAACATGTTTGTAAGAATGTTATTTTCCTATAACATGTTTGAAAGAATGTTATTTCCATATAACACGTTTGTAAGAAAGTAATTTCCATATAACATGTTTGTAAGAATGTTATTTTCCTATAACATGTTTGTAAGAATGTTATTTCCTTTAACTTGTTTGTAAGAATTCTATATCCATATAACATGTTTGTAAGAATGTTATTTCCATAAAACATGTTTGTAAGAATGTTATTTCGTATAACATGTTTGTAAGAATGTTATTTCCTTTAACTTGTTTGTAAGAATTCTATATCCATATAACATGTTTGTAGGAATGTTATTTTCCTATAACATGTTTGTAAGAATGTTATTTCCATAAAACATGTTTGTAAGAATGTTATTTCGTATAACATGTTTGTAAGAATGTTATTTTCATATAACATGTTTCATTGGAATGATCTTTTCATATAACATGTGTTTGATTGAAATGGTCCTTTCGATTAAAATGTTTTTTCATATAACATTTTGATTAAAACATTCCTTTCATGTAACATGTCAGATTGTAGCATTCTGTTTATTCCACTGTTGCATGAATTAATGGAACATTTCTGTTGTTTGAAATGTTTGTAAAAAATCCTATGTTTGAATGGAGCATTCCTTATTTATAAAATATATATATTCCTTGTCAATGACAGGATTGTATAGAACCTTTTCTGTGAATTCATTTCTTTAGACTATTCAAAATACTCTTTTTATCAATCAGCATTTATGAAATTTACAAACTGAAGATGTGTCATTAATAGTTTTAGATGTGTTAGTGTGGAACATCTTACTATATGATCAAATTTTTAAATGCATGTTATATTTGTAAGGAACATGTCTTTGTTACAACAAGATATTTATATGGAGTTTCTTTTCCTATAATAGGTTTCCCAATTTTTGACTAGGAGTGAGCTTCTTTTTATGACATGTTTGCAGGTTTTTTTTTTGTTTGTTTGAGGTGTTAGTATTAATTTTTCTAAGAAATTGCGTAAAGATTATATATATATATATATATATATATATATATATATATATATATATATATATATATATATATATATATTTTTATTTATTTATATGTTTATTTACTTTTCCCTTGTTTTGTAATTTATTTATCTAATTTGAACTGTTTTCGGGACAGTTTTTGTAGAATTAATTAGAATTTGGTTTCCAACCATGTGTTCAATATGAACCATATTATGAACAAGCTATTTTAAAATAGATTGTTGTTTATTGATGGGTAGATTGTTACTTTCATAAGTAACGCAAAAAAGCGGTTAATTCAAAATGTTGCAGACTGCCTGATTGATTGGGTTATGATTGGTTGTGATTTCTCAATTTTATAGATTGAATGAATGAATTAAGAAGTAATTATTCCTATAGAAAATCATCTTAAAGGAGTTCCAGTTCGATAATAAAAAAATGCCTTAATTAATAAATGAAATTTGAAATTAGTATATAGTTTTTTTTCAATCGGGGAATTTAAACAGGGAAAATATGTAAAAGGTAAAACAGATATATACTCAAATTAAATTGGAAATGATATTTTTTACCAATTTTGATTAAACACTTATCTAGTTTTTGACCCGTTTTAAAATTTAAATGATTATACTGAGAAAATAAAGTGATAGAATGATCTGAATTTGTTCACATGAGTTATAATACCAGACTTATATAGTACAGAGATCCCCGCACAACAAATATCTCTAGTCAGGTCATGTAAAAAAAACTCAGTCGAGTCACTTAATGTTTCCTTAACATACACTTTTAAAACATAAGAAATGTGGTAGAAGACTGTTTACAAATTATATACTTAATCAACTTGTGTGTTTGTACATTTTGATTTTTTTTCTTAATTTATTATTATTATTTTCTTTTATGATTTATTTGTTATTATTTCATGTGGAACACTGTCATATAAATGATATCCGTCCATTATTAAACATTGTGATATTGATATTATATAGCCTGATATGTATATATAAATTATTACATATTTTTCAGATGTAAATTATTGTTAACCAGTAAGCTTCTTTATTGTTAATACATTTTATTTTGTATAATATAATGATTATATCAATATAATAAATTATTGAAGAATAAGAAAATGTTTTAAAGGTACGTACGTGCAAACTAGTGTTTTTAAAGATTCTCTACTGAAATCCAAAAGCCTAAAACATAAAAGTTGAATTTCGCACATAAATCGGCTGCCGCACTTGAAACAAAACTAAATGTAACAAATAATTAGGAAATACATTGTTGAAAATCATATCTTTGTACAACTCCTAGCCCAATTTGAGTGCACGCTTTTCAATTTTGTGTCATTTTTCACAATTAATCTTACTGGGAACACAGAGTTAGTGGCTGAAATTTTACACACAAGTTATTGGTCGGTTTAGACTCACATGAAATGGAATATTAATCTCGAAAAAAATATTTCTAGTCCAATCTTGTCAAACAAAAATCAGTGGAATCCCTTTGAAGAAAGAATGAAAATCTTACTTTTTGCAGTATACAAGTAATAAACATATTGCTTATATTCTATGCCTTTTATTTACATCGAATTACTGTTTTAATTTATAATGAAACAGTTTAAATATCTGAAAGAAGGGCGATCCCTGGGAAACATTAACCACAACACAATTACATGAATATTGCGGTTTGATTGAGTCTGTTCATGAGGGATAATGTACATACAGTGTACTAAATAAGTCGCTATCTGAAATATTACAACCAGCTTCTAAATAATGCTAAATTTTGATGTAAAAAGAAAAGATCTGTCTGGTCTTTGTCATATTGGTTTAGATGTAGTTTTTGAGGGATAAATCCTATTACTTATTATACAGTGGTTAATAAAGTGTGCTATTATACTTTTTGATGTTGTGTTAATGTTTACGCTTTAATGGTGTATAATATACAATTACAATTTTGAACTGTTCAGCTTTTTGAGTGCTTTATAACTGAGATTCAATGTTTTTTATTTTTTGTTGTTGTTCTTTTCGAGAGGGGTTCATAGGCTCATTTTGTGTAACAATTTTCAATTTTATATTTTTTTTATTTATCCAAAAGTATTTGTTCTATATATTTTGTTTAACACAGTCATTTCTATACACAAGTTTAATGCTTAGACAAAAACCTTAGTATTCCTCTGGAAAAGTGGTCACTGGCTTTGCAACACATGCTCCTAAGAAACAAAAACAACAAAATAAGTATGTTTTTAATCCTGATTTAGATTTGAAGAATAACAACATTTTACTTTGTATATACAATAATATAAATAAATAAAGATAAAATACCCACATAAATTTGTAGACATTTTTTATCTATTTTTAGCTCACCTTGCACAAAGTGCAGGTGAGCTTTTAGGATGGCCAACCAAATGGCGTCCGTCGTCTGTCGTCCGTCCACATTTTAAATATTCTAAGGACATCTTCTATGATACCGCAAGGCCAATGTTAATGAAACTTGGCAGGAATACTCTTTGTATGAAGCTCTATCAAGATTGTTCAAAGAATTCCATTTCATGCAGAACTCTGGTTGCCATGGCAACCGAAAGAAAAATCTTTAAATATCTTCTTTTAAAGAACCGTAAGAGCTAGAGCTTAGATATTTGGCATGAAACATCTTCTAATGAGTGTCTACCAAGTTTGTTCAAATAAAGCCCTAGGGTCAAAATTGGCCCAGCCCCAGGGGGACATTGATTTTCCCTATATGCATATAGTAAAAACTTAAAATATCTTCTTTTAAAGAACCCAAAGAGCTAGAGCTAAGATATTTGGCATGAAACATCTTCTAGTGAGTGTCTACCAAGTTTGTTCAAATAAAAGCCATGGGGTCAAAATTGGCCCCGGCCCGGGGGTCATTGATTTGCCCTATATGCATATAGTAAAAACTTAAAAAATCTTCTTTTAAAGAACTGTAAAAGCTAGAGCTTAGATATTTGGCATGAAACATCTTCTAGTGAATGTCTACCAAGTTTGTTCAAATAAAAGCCCTGGGGTCAAAATTGGCCCCGCCCTAGGGGGTCATTGATTTTCCCTATATGCATATAGTAAAAACTTAAAAAATCTTCTTTTAAAGAACCCAAAGAGCTAGAGCTAAGATATTTAGCATGAAACATCTTCTAATGAGTGTCTACCAAGTTTGTTCAAATAAAAGCACTGAGGTCAAAATTGGCCCTGCCCCAGGGGGTCATAGATTTTCCCTATATGCATATAGTAAAAACTTAAAAAATCTTCTTTTAAAGAACTCAAAGAGCTAGAGCTAAGATATTTGACATGAAATATCTTCTAGTGAGTGTCTACCAAGTTTGTTCAATAAAAGCCCTGGGGTCAAAATTGGCCCCGCCCCGGGGGGTCATTGATTTTCCCTATATGCATATAGTAAAAACTTAAAAAGTCTTCTTTTAAAGAACCGTAAGAGCTAGAGCTTAGATATTTGACATGAAACATCTTCTAGTGAATGTCTACCAAGTTTGTTCAAATAAAAGCCCTGGGGTCACAATTGGCCCTGTCCCAGGGGGTCATAGATTTTCCCTATATGCATATAGTAAAAACTTAAAAAATCTTCTTTTAAAGAACCCAAAGAGCTAGAGCTAAGATATTTGACATGAAACATCTTCTAATGAGTGTCTACCAAGTTTGTTCAAATAAAAGCCCTGGGGTCAAAATTGGCCCCGCCCCAGGGGGTCATTGATTTTCCCTATATGCATATAGTAAAAACTTAAAAAATCTTCTTTTAAAGAACTCAAAGAGCTAGAGCTAAGATATTTAGCATGAAACATGTTCTAATGGGTGTCTACCAAGTATGTTCAAATAAAAGCCCTGGGGTCAAAACTGGCCCGCCCCGGGGGTCATTGATTTTCCTTATATGTGTATAGCAAAAACTTAAAAATCTTCTTTGAAAAAACCCAAATAGCTTGAGTTTAGATATTATACATGAAACATTTTTAAATAAATATCCACAAAGTTTCTTCAAATAAAAGCCCGGGGGTCAAAACTGGCCCTGCCCCAGGGGTGTTATTGTTTTTAACTATATGTGTATAGTAAAAACTTAAAAATCTTCTTTTAAAAAACCCAATGAGCTAGAACTTAGATGTTTAGCATGAAACATCTTCTTATTGGTGTCTACCAAGTCTGTTCAAATAAAAGCCCTTGGGTAAAAATTGGCCCAGGGGGGGGGGGCTATATACAGGTGAGCGACCTCGGGGCCATCATGGCCCTCTTGTTATAACTTTAGCCATTACAATTTAATACCTTCAAATTGATTCAATGTCTAGAAAAAGAAAGCTGTAGACGCAAACGGGATTAGTTAACTTTCAAATCCTTTAGAATGCTGGAAAAATCTTTCAAGATTTTTTTTCATGAAATTCAAAAGATGGTCAAATTCAAATTCCTTCCAAAAGTTCGCAATAGTAATATTTATGTTGTAATGCGCTTTACACGTTCTGTTTGTATTCGTAAGAAGTTCTTCTAATTGTAGGTATGGCTATAACTTAAGAAGGCAATGAAAACATCTACTAGAAAAGACCTTAAAGGTAGTAGAAGGCATGACTTATCCATTTAAAAAATGTCATATTTAAAGATTGTCCGTGTACAAAACATTACAAACATAATGGCATTTAAATATATTCAGAAATTCAAAGACAAATTACAAGACAAACTAAATATACGTACACGTATATTTTTCCAGTTTATATAAATAACGAAGTTATAAAATGTGTTATGTAATTTTGTTAATAAAATATTTGGTTTTCGTGTGTTTTTATTCAATAAAATGTGTATTTAGTGTAATTAATTGATGTAATTAACAAATGAAATATAAAATGGAAAAAAGTTTTCCATCAACAGTTTGAAAACAGATGTGAAAAAAATTTGTATTTGAACACGTGGCGAATCGTTATTTAACTGTGGCGAATCGTTATTACTCTGTGTCGAATCGTTATGTGGCGAATCGTTAGTGTGGCGAATCGTTACATTACCAAATGGACACTGTTGTAGAGTTGCTCCAAATTATTTTAAGAAAGTTTTTATATAGTGAAAAGCAAGAATTATTCATTTTTTATTGTATGAATAAACATACATATTTTTAACAATCTTGTTTGTTATTTGTAGACATTTTACCATCAAAACACATAGCATATATTATGCAACATATTACCCAGGCATAAATCTCTTGCCTGCGAATACTTTTTACACTCGCAAATTACATGGAATTAATCTTATACCACTGTTATTTGATGCTCAAGACAATATGTACATAGGTCTTTCATCTCTGGGTATCCCCCTATACATGTATGTCTACCAAGTTTGTTACCCAGTTTATGAGTCAAACACCTGCATTTGGCAAAACTTTTGTGAAGATTAAATTCGACAATCAATTTTAAGTCTAAGTCTACATCTAACAAGGATTTAAACTCTTTATAGTGATTATATCAAGATGAGTTATTAATATGATTATTCTAAGTGATGAAACTATCTGGTATTCAACTTGCTTTCTGATGGTTGGTGGTTCTATTTAGTCACTCGCCAATGCCTGAAACAAGGTAAAGAGAGATGCCTGAAGTTTTCCTCCATTTTACATATAGGCTGTAGAGTTGCTAAAGTCTATTTGTTTCATTTGTTTTAATCAAACTTACTATTTAGCGTAAACTAATGTATAATTTTATTTCAATTATTATTGAATAAAGCTAGATTAAATTTAAGTTGCAATAATTTGAAAATTTACATGTTACCTTCGTCGAAGTTTTCATCCGAAAGTGACCGCTACCACGCCGCTTTGCTTCTTATATAGGTGCTAAAATAACTTTTCAATTTTGAACCGACAAATGGGCCGTTATAAACTCCTTTTTTCGATGGAATAAAAGAATCAATCTTAAGCGATTGAACTGAATATTGTATTTAATTGTTTGTATGAAATAGCTTTCAGTTTATAACCACTATTATGATGATAAATATGTGAATGATAAAATGCACATATCGCTTTTTTCTAATGTCAAAACTGTTTATGAATATTATTTAATATGATCAAACGAATGAGTGATTTATTTGTAAGATATTTATTCACACGAAATGCTATGATAAAAGAGATGACTTTGAGTTTTGTATAGTTAATTATTCACATTTAGATTGAGAAGTACCCCATGCAAAATCTTACGGGGTATATGTTTCTCAGATAATTAGATTCGCTAGAGCTTGTAACAGCGTAAAGGATTTCAACGAGCGGGATATTTTTATTACCAGCAAGCTTCTAAAACAGGTCAACCGTTATCATAAATTACGGACATATTTTACAAAATTTTACAATTGTAATTTTGATTGAATTTTAAAATTCTATACGCTATAATACGCTCAACAAGCACGTTTGAAAAATTATGTTCCATAAAACTGCATGTTTGAATGAATAATTTTGAATTTTCAAATAGCACATTTTGTTTTCTTTTTGTATGGCGTGATTAAATCGACACATAAAAGATAATTCTTTGGCTTCCTCAGGCAAGATTTGCAGAAAGTGTGAAATAATAATCTTTTTAAATCTACGTATGAACTTTCATTTGATCACTAGTTTCGTGATTTAGATGTAAACAACTACTAATACGTTATGAGAGTATAAAACATTTAAATTTACTTAAAATTATAACTCCTGATACAACTTTTGCTTCAGTACAAATACCATCACCGTATTGTAAGAACTGAAAGGCAATGTATTAGTTACTTTGCACTTTAACTAGATTTGCGAATTAGTTTTCCAAAAACTTGTTACGAATCGAATTTATGTATTAAATACATAAATACAAACCTAACAGCATTTTGGTATTGTCAGAAAGAAAGCCATAATTTAAGATCATAATAAGTTTGCAAGACACACAGCAAAGTCTGAATTTAATTATTCTGTCTGACAGACAGCTCAGAATAATTGTTCTGTCAAAAAGAGCGCTATGACTTAAGAGCTTCATAGTTCTGTCAGACAGACATGTTTGACTAAGAGACATTTTATTTCTGTCAGACATATAGTTCTGATTTAAGAAAATTATAGTTTTTTTAGAAGGAAAGCAATGCCTTAGCCTTTAGGGAATAATGATTTTGTTCTTTCCGTTAGACATGCGTGAAATAAGAGAATTATGGTTATTTTCTGTCAGATTGGCAGCTATGATGTTGGGGCATTATCGTTCCTTTCTGTAAGACGTACAGATATGACGTTACAGCATTATCGTTCTTTTCTGTCAAACAGGCAGCTATGACGCTTGAGCATTATTGCTCTTTTCCGTCAGACTGACAGCTATGACGTTGGAGCATTATCGTTCTTTTCTGTCAAACAGACAGCTATGACGTTGGAGCATTATCGTTCCTTTCTGTCAGACAGACAGCTATGACGTTGGAGCATTATCTTTCTTTTCTGTCAGACAGACAGCTATGATGTAAGAGCATTATTGTTATGTTCTGTCAGACAGGCAGCTATGACGTTCGAGCATTATCGTTATTTTCTGTCAGACAGACAGTTATGACGTTGGTTCATTATGGTTCTTTTCTGTTAGATAGGCAGCCATGATGCTTGAGCAATATTGTTATGTTCTGTCAGACAGACAGCTATGACGTTGGAGCATTATCGTTCTTTTCTGTTAGACAGACTGCTATGACGTTTGAGTATTATTGTTCTTTTCTGTCAGACAAACAGCTACGACGTTGGAGCATAAGTGTTATGTTCTGTCAGACAGACAGCTATGACGTTGGGGCATTATTGTTATGTTCTGTCAGACAGGGAGCTATGCCTTTGGGGCATTATTGTTATGTTCTGTCAGACATACTGCTATGACGTTTGAGCGTTATGGTTCTTTTCTGTCAGACAGACAGCTATGACGTTTGTGCGTTATGGTTCTTTTTCTGTCAAACAGACAGTTATGACGTTGGAGCATTACCGTTCTTTTCTGTCAGACAGACAGCTATGGCGTTTGAGCGTTATGGTTCTTTTCTGTCAAGCAGACAGCTGTCATGTTGGAGCATTATGGCTCTTTTCTGTTAGACAGACAGCTATGACGATCTGTCAGACTGACAGCTTAGACGTTGGAGCATTATTGTTTTGTTCTGTCAGACAGACAGCTATGCCTTTAGGATATTGTTGTTATGTTCTGTCTGTAGGACACAGTGCTACTGTTCAATAACTAAAAAGAACCACTGTAGATTACGTGGCTGAGAAAAAACACGATAATACGAGTGTTCACTTCAACTGTTCACCAAATTACATAGATACTACGACACAGCCGATGTGGGCAGCTTCACTAAGTTTGGGCAACAAAAAGATGTAATACACTCGCTATATTTCCACTTTTATTACAGAAACAACATATAGCTTTAGGATCGTACAACGTATGTAGCGTATATAGCGGTTATCTGAAATTAAAACATTTATACTTTCAATAATAACAAATAAAACAACAAACACACAATTCATACATACTTACAAATTAACAAGTTACATATATAATTCATCCTTAACAAATACCTGCTGCTAGTAATGTTAACAAATTAATTAACTGATAGAATTACAGAATGAGATTATTAACTTTTACAGCAACATCTGAACTATGATACAGTTTTATCTATCTTAACATAAAATTGTAAATGTATTTAACAATAACTAATGTAATTATTTTAGAACAAACATTTAAACAATAATTTTCACGTACGAAGGCAAATAAAACAAAAATAAAGTTACTAAACAATGGTATCTGTGCCTGAAACTTAATAAATTGAAACACACAAGATTCGTACTTTACATTCCGAAATCTTAACATCAACTTAATATCAACTGCGCCTTGGATACACGGCAAATCTTGCATTTGCGTAAAATAATTATTTCTAGGGACAGTTTTGACCAACCAAAATGCATGAAGCGCCCTCTAAGAAAATAAAGGTAAAATTTCATTTCTAAGTGTATGCTGGGACAGAAGATATCTTCTGTCCAAGGACTATAGCTACCAAAGAAAAGAAAGTAAATAGACACACGACGTGACTTTCCTCTTAGTTACATTTAAATTAAGACATGTTCCTACATTCGTAATAAACAAATATTAATTGACATTTAGTATTGGTTTTTACTTTTACACTTGCAGTATCTTTTTCGCCAGGATTGGTCATTCCGCTCTTCTCTATTTTACTAGTATGAGAAATATACATCCATAAACATTCAAGCCGTTATAATTATTTCAATAACATTTCGGGTAAAGAAAAAAAAGTATTCATATAATAAAATAGAGAGTTGACATTCTTGTCAACTGCATAATCATACAATCTTTTAAAATTAGTAACTTTAGAGCTTTGATGAATTAAGTTCTGGATGAAAATATTGCAAAAGAGAAAAAGTACAACAATAAAACATGAAAATTATCACAAAATGGTAAAGCATGAACAATTTCAAAGTGCAACAATTAAAAAAAATACAAATGATAAAATTTTCATTCTTGCCTACTAAACTTCTCCTTTTTACCAATTTATATCCCAAATTCATTTTGCATCATACAAAGAAAGCAAACTATAAATGAAAGAAAGAACATTTTCAAAACAGAAATCACGATTGATTTTAGTTTAAAGTCTATACCTGAAATACAGTTTGTGTTCTAAATTCATATAGAACAAAAATACTTTTGAAGTTTCCAGTCTACATATCAAATACATTTCGTGTTATACAAAGAAGACTAACTTTTTATGAAAATTACGGACACTTTTAAAACAAAAAGGGAAATAATTAAAAAATTTGATGGGAAGAAATATTATTTTTGTGCACTGCGCTCTTTCTCAATGAATTGTATCAACCAAAGAAGTTTCAAAAGATTTCATATACAAACTGTATTTCAAAAACATTAAGTAAACATGTTTTGCGCTCCAGATAAAAAATAGGATCATCTTTAAGGGGTTAATTTATATAAACTGTAGGCGTGTCGCTTTAATAATGTCCAGTATAAGGATAAAAGTAAAGAATTTATTTAGTTTAACCCATGAAATATGGTGCTATATCAGACAAATATATATCATATTTGTGAAAAAAAAATACAGAAAATAAATATGATAATCACTACTTTTTAAGATGTTTCTCTTTTGCAAAGACTATCTTCAGATATTCATTTCATCATCAGAAAATAAATTATCTCGTTATGTTTTTGTTTTTTCAAGACAGTTTTGGCTGTGATAAATTGTTATTGAATTCAGCCGCTTATCATGTTTCATGAATATATATTGAATATTTCACCCAAACAAAAAAGTTTTCTCTTATTATTTTACATTCTATACAGATATTAAGAGAAATTTATACATATACACAAATTCCTATGAAAACACCATTCGGCTTTTTAAAGCTGCATGCCTCCAGATGAGCTAAAATAGTTCAATAAAATCAAACTTGAGACAAATGTATTAACATTTAAACAAAATGTATAAAGATTTAAGATTCAATTAGTAATTTACATGTTTTATAAGATTAATGACTAATTTTAATACAGAATACATCCCTTTACTTTTGCTTCGTTAAGGGCTATTGCAACATATTTTCACTTCTTTTCGGTAATTGAATATGTGGATTATATGAAATTGTAAGCATCGTTTGCAATGTGTCAATTACTTTCTTTGTTCAGTTCACAATATTTTACTTTTTAATACATTTTCAAAAAGTTCAAAGTATCCGGAGCCATGCTGTTTGAAAGCATGCTCAGATGATTCATATCATATCTATCCATTAGAAATATTATGTACAGTTTAGAAAAAAATGTGCAATTTGATATTGCGAATTCTATTGTTCAGAAGTGCACTCTGTATTGTCATTAAAATACTCAAGCCTTCAACATTGTTATCAATTTATCTCCAAAATGTACAATATTCTATAGAAGTACTTATCTATGAGGCATGCAACTTTAAAGTCACATCACTCTGACCTATGATTATTTACAAATAAAAAAATCATACACTAGCTAAAAATAAATCAATGGTAACACAAATATACAGTTTAATAAAATAATACTGCACACTTGAAACTAACACTTTTCATTGGATAATCATGACATTTATAAATACTATATACAACTCTCTGTCAATTTATGAATTCTTTATTTTTCTGTAATGAAGGAATTTTGCTCTATTATAAATTCATATATAAGATTCTTTATAGGTGAAATGGCCGTATATATGAACGGGTTTAAGCAATATAATCCCCACCTGGCAGCTGGGGTTATAAAATGCCGTAACAAATCTAAAATCTTCATAACTAAGAATATACACTGCAAATGCAAATTACCATTTATTGTTTCAAAACAAAGAATGCAGGAGAGCAATATCAAAGTTTCGTTTTAAAGACTTATGAAATGTTATATGGCCATGCATGAAATGTTGTTATATAACCATCATCTGGTGACTTGGGTTTTATACTTAAAACTCTTAATATTGGGCAATATAACCAGTCCTGTCAAAATCATATTGAATTATAATGTATCTTCATACAGTATACATAATTTCCATGTATCGCCAAAAAATAAAGTTACGCGAAGGTTTGTTCAGAAAACGAAATTATTAAAAATAAGAAGGAAACTGTTGAAAATTATTTCTGTAAATATCATACACACTTTAAAAACTGTTTACAAAACTAACTAGAACTATCACTAAATGTGATTAATACCCCCGCAAGACTGAAATGAAGATGTTACTAGTAACAGAACACCTTGTAAAGGAATTGAAATAGAGTTATGGTTGTGGGCAATTAAAGATAGTTGTGGTTCTTGTATGTTGCATTTCCTTTCAATGTGGTTGGCCATTGATGACGTTTTATTGAATTACTCTGCAATAAGTCCAGAAGACAAGGAAAGGGAACAAAGGACAATAACTCTATAAATACTGAAGATGAAATTATGGTTATTGTACACTGCACTTCCTCTCATTGCACTTGACCTTTGTATGAAGTTGTATTGAATTCCAACTACAAGTCATGCACAGGACAAAAAAAGTAACAAAGGGCAATAACTGTAATTAGTCCAAAAAGAGTTATGGTTCATCTCACTGCCCTTCACCATTGTATATATTTTCATTGAATTCCAACCATTAATTTTCAAATTATGCACTGGACAATGAATAGTAACAAAGGGCAAAAACTTTTAAATGAGTCAAGAAAGAGTTATGATTTCTATATACTGCACGTCCTCTCAATATACTTGACCATTGCATGAAATAGTATTGAATTCCAACTAGAAGTTTTCAAGTTATGCTCTGGACAAATAAAAGTAATGGAAAAGTAGCAAAGGGCAATAACTCTATAATTGCTCTGGACAGAGTTATAGTTCTTGTGCACTGCACTTCCGCTTATTGTGCTTGATCATTGTATGAAATTGTTTTGAATTCCAACCAGTACGCTTTAAGTTATGCTCCAGACAAGGAAAAGTATCAAAGAACAATAGCTCTGTAATTTGTCAAAATATAGTTATAGTTCTTGTGCACTGCACTTCCTCTTAATGTGCTTGAGAACTGTACGAAGTTGTACTGAATTCCAACCAGTAGTTTTCAAGTTATGGTCCGGACAAGGAAAAGTAACAAAGGACAATAACTCTGTAATTAGTCAAGATGGAGTTATGGTTCTTATGCACTGCACTTCCTCTCAATGTGCTTAACCATTGTATGAAATTATATTGAATTCCAACCATTTGTCTTCAAGTTATGCTCCGGACAAAAAAAGCAATGGAAAAGTAAAAAAGGGCAATAACTCTGTAATTAGTCAAGATGGAGTTATGGTTCTTGTGCACTGCACATTCTCGTATTTTGCTTGACCATTGTATGAAGTTGTTTTGAATTCAAACCAGTAGTTTTCAAGTTATGCATGTGACAAAGAAAAGTAACAAAGGGCAATAACTCTGCAATTAGTCAAGATGGAGTTATGGTTCTTGTGCACTGCACATTCTCTTATTTTGCTTGACCATTGTATTAATTTGTTTTGAATTCAAACCAGTAGTTTTCAAGTTCTGCTCCGGACAAGGAAAATGCAACGGACCGCCGGACCGACCGACCACCAGGTGACTCCTATATACCCCCTCAAACTTCGTTTCGGGGGTATAATAATATATATAATACTAGAATTAGCGGTTCATTGCTTTATAAGATGGTATTTTTTAGCTTCAAATTTAGTGGTACAATTATTTTATCAACACATTTGTTACTTTAAGTATTATCCATTTAACTCAGCATGCAATACTTGATCTGAGAAAAGATTGAAAACATAAAGGCAACCATTAAATAGTTTAGTGTTTATTAAGTCAGCATTCCATTAAATTAGTTGCACCAGAGAAATGTAGTTTCCTTATGCTGACAACAGCTACAGTCTTTAAACCGATAGTAAAATTGTGATACTAAATCTGTCACTTGGCTGTACCAGGCCAGAGCAACGAAATTCCCTTAATTCTAATTAACAAACACTACGCTATACTTAACAAGGCATATAATGCCTCAGAAAATAAATATTCTCTAGAGAAGTGAAGCATTTGTTAAATAATGATTTGATATTATTATTTAAAAGCATGTTACATGTTTAACAAGTGAAAAAACAGCACTGAACCGGCAGTAATGTGTTATTAAGGTAGCAAATTGTAAACAAAGAAGTATTTTGACTTCCCTTCTAAAATTAATTCACTATTATTACATAACAAAATCAGCATTAGAGAAATTATGTATATGGCAAAAGGGTTTATTTTTAGAAACTGTAACACAAGAACTAAAATAAAAAGTCTTGAAAAATGAAATAAAACTGATAAAATTTCTAAAGCGTTATAGACCTTTAATAAGAAAATATTTAACAATTCTTGTTAGATATTAAATAAGATTCTTAAATTGCAGAAACAGATTTATACACGTACTGTATATCTAATTAAATGAAATTATTTCAATGATTTTTTTAACATAAAAGTTTATTCAAAGGAATACTGGAATATTTGACAGTGGTCTTGATGTAATTGTTCTTTGAGATTTAAATTCTAATTGTACAAAACCGATACCAGATATCTTTGTGATGTTTCCAGTAAGCTAGGAACCAGAATGTTATTCAATGCATTGGCAAGTAATGATTGTTGGGGGATTTTTCTGCTGTTGTTAATCACAAATTTAATCCACGTCTGTCCCCATACAGCAAGGTATCAGGTGTGAAATCATAATATCAAACTATTGATGACCTTTACATATTTGTCATTCAGAACATCCCACTGATAATCATCCGGAGATTGATGGATAAAAAGCCAAACAGTTGTGATTGTCCTCATTGTCCCTGTAGGTTTATTTTAGCTGATATTCTGAAATAAAGGGGAGCAAGAAGTGATAATTATAAGATCATGTAGTAAGATTTTCCTATTCTAAAAGTTTATTTATATTTTATGTGTTTTGAATGTACCGATTTTTGTTCTCCCACTTTAGGGGGGGGGGGGGTAGATTTATCCTTGTCCGTCTATCCGGTTTTTTTTGTGTTGCATGTGCCCGTCTATCCGGTTTTTTTGTGTTGCATGTAGCTCACAAAAGTATTTGACATAGAGTCATGAAAAATTACAGGAATGTTGATCAGCATGTGAAGTTGTGACCCTGGGTATTTTCGTGTGGATATATAAATAGTAATTTTAGAGTTATTGCCCTTGACTTAGTAAAAATTTGCAATTTTCAACTTGTGTCACATGTAGCCCAAAAAGTATTTGACATAGGGTCATGAAACTTTATGTTGATCAGCATGTGAAGTTTTGCATCCGGGATTTCAGTTATGAATTGATATATTTTGTCAGAGTTATTGGATTTCGCTTGTGGATTTATCAAGTATTTATAGAGTTATTGCCCTTGACTTAGTAAAATCCGTTTCATTATGTTGCGTTATCTGTTCCTTGAGTGGTTGAGTTAGAATCAATCAATTTTGCAGCAATAATGATCAACATCAGTTTGAAGCAATGCACCTGGGATTTTTACATGTGCAAACTTTCAACTTGTTCATGCATAGCTCAAAAAGTATTTGACCTGTATAGGCCTGAGGGTTTACAAGAATGTTGGTCAGCATGTGTAATTATGCCCCTTGAGATTCGCTTGTGGATATATTCAGTATTTGTACAGTTCATTCCCTTTCCTCAGTAAAAGATCTTTAGTTTTCAACTTGTGGCACATGTAGCCTAAAAATATATTTGACCTAGAGTCATAAGATTGATAAAACAGTGGAGTTTGTGGGCACCCGTGTCCTATGGACACATTTCTAGTTCCTGTCAATTTTTAAGCTAACCAATCCAAATGACTTTCATAGACTTGTCAATCATTCAGTTTGGACGGAGCCATTCACCATATTAGGAAAATTTTTAAAATATTTATGTATATGCCGGCTTATCGTGGTCTGCATTGGTCACATGGGTATAGAATATGTAACCACCAGGAGGCTTAAAGTTAAGGAACCAAACCAGAGAGTATTCAAGTAGATTCACTGACCTTTTGTATTGCAATTAAAAAGAAAGTTTATTGTAATCTAAGTAAAATCTGCAAACACATCATATATAATTTGTGATTTGCAACTGATTGTATTATTTGAGATAAAATAAATTATCACATAAAAAGCGGCGCAGGAGTGCAATAAAGCCATTTAATAACAAAAACACTGCTAGGCGGAACATTATATGCCCGAAAGTGTTTTTTAGTAAGGATGAAGTAAGTTGTAAGACTTATCATTAATTAAATAAAGTATTACCTCATTCCATTCAAATAGCAATACTCCTATAAAGTTTGAATATTGTGGGCCAAATGGAACTTAAGTTATGCTCTGGAAAAAGTTTTCAGTTTTCGAGTAATAGTGACCTTGACCTTTGACCTTGTGACCCCAAAATCAATAGGGGTCTTCTACCCAATATGGACAATCATCCTATGAAGTTTGAATATTGTGGGAGAAATAGACCTTTAGTTATGCTCCGGAAACTGTTTTCAGTTTAAAGGTAAAAGTGACCTTGACCTTTGACCTTGTGACCCCAAAATCAATATGGGTCTTCTACCCAATATGCAAAATCATCCTATGAAGTTTGAATATTGTAGGCCACATGGAACTTAAGTTATATTCCGGAAACTGTTTTCGGTTTTAAGGTTATAGTGACCCTGACCTTTGACCTTGTGAACCCAAAATCAATAGGTTGTCTTCTACCCAATATGGCCAATTATCCTATGAAGTTTGATTATTATAGGACAAATATACCTTAAGTTATGTTCCGGAAACTGTTTTTTCAGTTTTAAAGTAAAAGTGACCTTGACCTTTGACCTTGTGACCCCAAAATCAATAGGGATCTTTTAACTAATATGGACAATCATCCTATGAAGTTTGAACACCTTGGGCGAAATGAAACTTATGTTATGTTCCGGAAACTTTTCAGTATTAAGGTAATACTGACCTTGACCTTTGACCTTGTGACCCAAAAATCAATAAGGGTCTTCTACCCAATATTGACAATCATCCTATGAAGTTTGAATATTGTGGGACAAATAGACCTTAAGTTATGCACCGGAAACTGTTTTCAGTTTTAAGGTGATAGTGACCTTGACCTTTGACTTTGTGACCCCAAATTCAATAGGGGTCTACTACCCAATATGGACAATCATCCTAACAAGTTTTAATAATGTGGGCCAAATGAAACTTTAGTTATGCTCCGGAAACCAAATTGCTAACGGACGGACGGACGGACGGATAGACAGACGAACGCCAGGGGGTATAACATAATATGCCCGAAATTCGTTCGGGCATATATAAAAGAATTTTACACTTTAACGTGACATCATTTGCGCTACATATAATACAGCGTTAATGTGCGCTAATGTAAAGCGTAACACTATAGGCGCATCAATGATAAATGAATCTTTAACAGTTTTACATTCTTATTTTATTGATGTGATAAATAAAAAATTATATCCGTGTAGAGTCTGTACAAAATTTATTGAACTTGTTGTATAAAACAATATTATGCTCGCCAGAGACTCGCATAATATGATTTTATTCCACTCGTTCAATAAATTAAACCTACACTCATTCAATATCCTCTATTCAATGTATAATTTATATTTTTCTGTCAATCAATTACCAATACAGAATTGAAGTAAAATCAGTACCTATAATTATCAATGAAAGGTTTAAAAATGCTAAAATAAGCAAAGAATATTAACATAAGAATGGGCACATCTAAAACTATACTGGTCGTAACCGTTGTTACTTGATGGATTTTATTCATTTTGTTAATTTACATATTTTATAGCAGCGATAATTAAACAAGGAAGACAAAACTATAACAAAAATAATAATGATACAAATACATTTTTGTATAGAAATCAAGAAAGCATTCATATATTCAATATATTTGCATCACATAATTTGCATGACACCATGTCAATAGAAGTTAAACATACATTTCTATGCTCAAACGAACAATCTGAGTCATTTCCGTTCAATACTAAAAGTGATTAGAGCAAGAAAATTTTAAAATAAATCTAAAGTTCAAAGAAGAAATTTCTCTTCAAAATAAAGATGCTGGAGTTATGAACCTTGTCATACATGCCGGAATAATGACAAAGAACAATTTTATCAAGTCTTAATTAGATACCATTTATATAACAAAAAGATAATTCTTAGAAATATTTATCAACAATCAAATGGAGATAGTTCTGGATTATACAGGAGCTAGAGTTCTAATTTCACAAGATAATGCTTCGATACCAAACATATTTGTTAAATATGAATTAAATCCCTGAAGAAATATTAAAGCAGCACGTAAATTGTCAATGTTTGACGAAATTGTACAGTTCTTTACTAGTTCAACATTTTAAACGTAAATATCTGTGATAAACTGATTTCCATGAAACACAAGTTGTTATAGGCGGCAGAAGACGTGCAGAATTCTGACGTCATTATTAGAGCCCTGCATAATTGAATAAATGTTTTACGTTTTCTGGTACATGGGTATCAAAATACCCTTGTTATGAATATTAGGCGGACATATTTGAAACAGTGAACAAGAGGGTCATGACGGCCCTGAAATCGCTCACCTGTATAAAGATACTCTCCGTGACAAGGAACAAGTTGAATATTGAATTATAAACAAAAACAGGTATAAAATCTAAATCTTAAACTGATATCACAAAATATATATTTGTATGACTATCTGAAATAGTGCATGTGTATAAACATTAGTTTTTTGATATATACATATATATAAAGAAAATCAATGACCCCCACCCCCCTCCGGGCGGTGCCAATGTTGACCCCAGGGCTTTTATTTGAACAAACTTGTTTAACACTCACTGGAAAACAAACACACAAATAAACAAGAGGCACTCCAAAGGGTTGTAAATATCCAAGGATGAAGACATGTCATTAAGAAACAAGAGCTGTCGTTATGACAGCATGCTCGATAATTCTCAATGCTTAGTTGTAAAAAAGCCTTGATAATGAAAAAAAAAACAATTTCAATTTTAAAAAAAAATACATTTTTTCAAATCCATGTTAGAGACCTTGGAGATTGACCAAATTATGCTCTCAAACAAGTGTATAAAGTTTCAACTTAAAGTCAGATGTAAATGGAATATGAAAATATTTGAGGTGGTTTGCAAACATTTATGTAAATTCTAAGTTGAAAAGAGGCGAGGCAAAAATCTGTCAAAATGCTTGAAAGAGTTACCTCCACCTGTCTACAAAATGAAGGCATGATGGTGAACAAGTGTGCAAAGTTTCAAAGCCATATATCAATACACTTTGAAATGCTTTGTGGTGGTACGCAACCTTTAAAGTAAATTCTGAGTCGGAAAAAAAGGGGCATAATTTTGTCAAATTGCTTGATTGAGTTACTACCTCATGTCTACAGATTGCAGACATGATAATGAACAAGTCTGGAAAGTTTCAAAGCCATATGCCAATGGACTTTGAAAAATATTTGAGGTGGTATGCAAACTTTAACGTATATTCTAAGTCGAAAAAGGAACATAATTCTGTCAAAATGCTTGAAAGACTTACCTCCTCCTGTCTACAGGTTGGGGGCATAATGTTGAACAAGTTTGAAAAGTTTCAAAGCAATAAGTCAATGGACTTTGAAAATGTTTGAAGTGGTATGCAAACTTTATCGTAAATTCTAAGTCAAAAAAGGGTCATAATTGTATAAAAATGCTTGATAAAATTACTTCTATTGCGAAAAAGACATGGATATACGGAAGTGTACGGAATTCCGTACATCATTAATATACGTGTAAGAATACGGGAAACTTGATATACGGAGATGTACGGGACCGTATATTATATCAGTCCGTCTATGACTAGTACACGTACACTCGTAATATACGGGAACTTTGATGTACGAATTCCGCATTTTACTAATATACGGAATTTTTATAACAAGTCCGTATATTACTTAAATACGAAATTCCGTATTCGTGCAAATACGGATTCTGTATATAGAAATAGCGAATGAAAATTTACTTCTGAATAGCCTATTTCCTGTAAGAGTAAAGAAATAGTCTGATCATATATTTGTCAGACATTTGACAATTAACACAATGCAAAATTTCCTGGAGTTATTAACGCGTCAATTGCGTACAAATAATATCGTCAGTGCACAGAACGTGTAAGACATCCACCTGTAACATGCAGACGCGGTATTTATTTATTTATTTATTTATTTATTTATTTAATCTTTTATTTCAGGAAACAAAGATTTGCGTTTCTGTACACAAGTTTTGAATAGAAATCTTATGAAGTTCCGAATTCCCCAATTTTGATTCTTTTCGCGCGGTCTCATTTATGACATAATATTGTGTAATAGCCACGTGCTGTATTGCCATAATCGAAGACAATACTGATTAAGCCGGATATTGATCCGGATATTGATCATAAACGCAGCAGGGTATATCGAGTGTCGGTTTTCTCCGATTAGGTAAGTTAGCGCAATTGGTGTTGAATGTCTTAACGGTATTTTTTACTGTCAATTTCTAATATAATTCATGTACGAAATAAGGGAATTAAATTGAGATCTCATAACCGAGTCTCTATGTGATTTTGTTCCAGATATTATAAAGACTATAACCTGACATATTAAAATGAAACAGACATAGCTGCTGTATTCTTTCCAATGTTTTTCGTGTTGTTGTTATCCTTTTATTTGGCGGAATTCGTCATTTAAACAAGACACAATTAAGATTTATCTTAAAGTAAATTTTGAAGTACCCTGCCGCCAGGTCCATTTATATCTAAGTTATCAAGCTAGAATCAGATGGATGTCACTGGGGTGTATGTACATGTATTGTTGATAGATGATGTCAAATTATTCGAAATAACATTTCTTGAAAAATATCATCATCATCTCCCGAGTTTCCTCGTCTCCCATCAGCCATGCTTCTGCATAATTCGGTGACTTGAACATTGTTCAGGACAGGGGAACATGACCGTGCTATATAATTAATATTTGTACCCTGGTTAAAATAAAATTATGTATCTTGGAAACAGTTTTTGTAAAAGTGATTTTCTGTTTAAAAAATGAAAATTATCGTAGCTTGATTTAAAAACTCAAGTTAAGAACATACTAAATTATATATTGATAGTAAAATCACTTTTTAAATTGGACTTTCGAATTTTTACCGATACTCCAAATATTCTTATACTATAATAAAGTTTTATTTTAATTATGAAATCCGAAGATAATGTGAAAGGATCTTTATACTTCGTTTATGTGTATAAGTAAGTAAGTAAGTAAGTTAGTAAGTAATTTATTTATTTTAATGGGGATACGGACAACCCCCCCCCCCCTTGTTGAAAGCTAAAAATGACAAGGTGGACAAAAATCCCCCCCATGAAATTTACACTAAGGACAAAACCCCCCATCAAAAATACAGGTAGGACAAAAGACCCCCCAGTCCATCAAACAATTGTTATTGAGAATCTCGTCAGTTTAAATCTGGAACTTGATGTATTTTAACAAATAAATGCAATTGTTTTAAAAGATAATTTAATTAAGATTTAAATTTAAAGGTACAAAAGTTCTAATTTGATTTATTGTGTAATTCGTACTTATAATTCATTGATGATATGAATGTTTTTATGTTTACTTTATTATATATTGTGCAGTACAAATTAATGTAAATAAATATTTTCAGAGAATCGCTTGTTAAGATTTATTTGAAGTATAACCTAAGTTCCCGAACACTGGGCATGTAAAAAAGATAGTAATCAGTCTGGTCTATAAACCTTAGGGGGGCTTTTGTTTGATGGACTGGGGGCGGTCTTTTGTCCTACCTGTAATTTTGATGGAGGGGGGGTGGGGGCTTTTGTCATATGTGTAAATTTAATGGGGGGGGGGGGCTTTTGTTTTACCCGCTTCTTGTTGTTGTAAAAAAAATTTGTGTTATTTATAAATATTTCTTAGCGCTTCTAAAACGTCTTTTATTATTGTCATAAATATTATTATTATTAGTAGTAGTAGTAGTAGTATTATTATTATTATTATCATCATCATCATTATAAGTATTATTCATCATCATCATCATCATCATCATCATCATCATCATAATCATTATTATTATTATTATTATTATAATTATTATCATCATCATCATTATTATCATCAACATCCTCATAGTCATCATCATCATCATCATTATAAGTATTATTATTATTATCATCATCTATCATCATCATCAATCATCATCATCATCATCATCATATGTATTATTATTGTTATTATTATTATTTATTATTATTATTATTATTTTATTATTATTATCATAAAATTATTATTATTATTATTACACGTATTATTATTATTATTATTATTATTATCAAAAAAAATAAATAACCGATTGAGCATTAGAATCAAAGTTTTGCCTATGAAAAAGTATCAATGGTTATGTTATGCATGTATGCAAAGTTATCGTTTATGGATACATGATATTTCCAATTTAATATTGCATTATTTTGGATTGAATAAAGGTCTTAGTATGGTGGTTTCTTCCGAGTTATCACTGACCTTAATATAAATCCGTTGCATTATTACTGCTAAATGCTTTATTACACAAACGGTATCTAGGCATATAACGCGTTTTGTGTGTGTGTATTTGCGTTTATTTATACTCGCCACCGGTTGCCCATATAGGCGAGTCCTCCAGAAGAGTATTAGTCATTTTAGATTTTTGGAGGATAGTGCAATTACAGATACAGAAAGATGCCCCAATTCCAGAAGCTTCTCCTGGTTCTTTAGCGTGCCAAGTGTTTAAGCACCCATACACGGGACCTCGATTTAAAGTCTCATCCGAAAGACTGATTAGTAATTTTAGTTGGCCAGCCCGGGAATCGAACCCACAATGTCGAGATTACAAGTCTCGCGCTCTAACCGATTGAGCTATGCGGGCTGGCTAACGCGTTTTTAAAACAGCCAATGAGTTTAAAGCGTTGGTTTTGTATCACGTGAATCCTATCAACCAATCGGAAATAGCGCGGGCGAAATGAAAAAAGAAAAACGGGATTGGAAATGGATAGTTAATAAAATTCAAAATATTGCAAAACAAGGTAGGTTAAAAGTTATTTTATCGTTGCAATATCAATATGCGATCAATAGAATAGTTGCATTTTGTGAACAACAGCTTAATTCAGGGTTAAACTGATTTGTTTTTAGAAAACTTTAACACTCTTTAATCTGTTTCGCTATTCAATATGGCCGCCGGATTAGATAATTAAAGCAGGATTATATACCCAAATTTAGACTGGGAGGTTACGAGTTTAATTTTGATTTCTAAACTGTATCTTGTTTAATTAATAATTTGTATGAAAAATGCAAAAAAAAAAAAAAAATGAAAAGGGCATTTGATAAATGCGTTAATCATAACTTCCCTTCAGGGTAAAAAAGACACCGAGTTAAAAATTACGACATTTTAACATCGAAGATGTCAAGGTATTACAGCCCCTGGACATGGTAGTACAAAGGGATTAATCAGTGTGTGTGACACGACCTATGTATGCTTGATTGGTCAACTGATTGGACTTTATAATCTTGAGCGATCTCACTTAAAGTCAGGGGTGCGAATCAATGTGCAATCAAGCTGAAAAGAGACACTCAAATTCTATTTATTTTAATAATGTAAGTTTGAATATAGAAATCAACCCCAGTTTCAATTTAAAAATGTAATTATTTTATTTGAAAAATATACAACGTTTCGACTCAAAAGTCTTCATCAGGTATACTTTGTTTATAGGAAATGACGTCAACGTCATATGACGTCAAGGACAACGACGTCAAAATGTAATACATAATTTGGCGTATAAATGTTATATGTAGGATATTTATAAAAGATACAAAACACTGGTGGAGATGCAGTAAAAAGCAATGTAAAGTAAGAAAACCAGCATAAACTACATATTGACATGAAATTAGTTTAAGTCATATTAAGCAAAAAATAGAAAATACAATTTTTTATTAAAAAAAAAAAATAAAATGAAGAATTATAATCAACAAAATTAATAAAGTATTTTGGAATTCATGCCATCAAGAATAATTGTACCTAGCTTATACATCCATGAAGTTTCTTTTAATAATCTTTGCCAATTATTCTTTACTTTATCAATTGGCATAAATGAAAAATCTTTGATAGAATGCCCTTCAGAATTAAAATGTTCAGATACATTGGTAATAGTGTCAGGAAAGTGTTTAATATCAAATTTTTGGCTATTCATTCTTTGACTACATTTTTGCTGAGTTTGACCAACATACTGTTTTTTATATTTTTTACAAGTTATAAGATAAATGACATCTGAAGATATACATGAAAAATCACGTTTTATAGCAAATTCTTTAGGTATAGTAGTACTTGAAAAAATATTATAGACTATAGTTTCAACAATATTATTACAATGAGTACAACGAGGTCGACAGCATTTAGATACTGAACCAACCGTGAGTTTGGCATTTAAATGAGTATGAACTAAATTGTCTTGTAAATTTCTCGGTCTCTTATAAGCAACAATTGGTTTGTATTTGTATAATTTACGTACACTTTCATTTGGAGAAAATTTCAATAGGTTCCAATATTGGTTAATTATTTTAACTATATTAGGTAAAGATCGATTATATGTACACACAAAGGGGATAATATTTTCACGTTCTTCTGATTTGTCTTTTAATTTTAATGTATCCTCCCTCGATAAAGTTGATGCTCTGGTAATTGTGTCTGTAATGATATTTTCTGGCACGGAAATAACCTCGTAGTTTGTCACAGTCTTTTTCATATATGTTGTTATTTGATGTAATTCGTCTGTATCGTTTAGCCTGGGTAAATGGAATACCTTTTTTACACGACAAAGGATGGCATGAAGATAATTCAATATCTTGATGGGCATTTGTTATTTTTTCATGGACACTAGTTTCAATTTCACAGTTATTTTTCTTTTCCAAATTTACGTCTAGAAATGTTGCATTTGTTTTTGAGTAGTTATAAGTAAATTTAATAGTGTTGTGATAGTTGTTAATTTCATTAAAAAATGTAATAAGCTCCTCTTCACTGTGGTCCCAAATGGAAAAAATATCATCAAGAAATCGCAGCCATATTGAGGGTTTTCTTTCACATGTATTTAAAAAGTCCATTTCAAATTTTCCCATAAATAATGAAGCATAAGATGGTGCCATTTTAGTTCCCATAGCTGTTCCTAAATTTTGTATATAGTTATCATCACCAAACTGGAAGTTGTTTTTTGTAAGCACTATTTCAATAAGATGTAAAATGTCTTTAACTGAATGTTGTTGTCCTGTTCTCTGATTAAGGTAGTACTGACATGCTTTGATTCCATCATTATGAGGTATATTACTGTATAAAGATGATACATCCATTGTTACTAAGAATGATTCTGTTGAAATATTTGTTATGTTTTGTATTTTTCTGATAAAATCTGTAGTATCCTTGACATATGAGGGTAATGATTCCATATGTGGTTTGAGTATGTTATCGACATACGATGATATCTTTTCAGTTAATAGTAATTTATGAAATTGATAGCCGAAAAATAGGCTATTTTTTATCTATTCAATATAATAACAAAAATTATAAGATTTAAAAGATTAACATAATATTATTATAAAAGAAAATTGCTTAATACTTCTAAAAAATAGGTTTATAAATTTTTAGATAAAATTGTTTCTCAGTCTTAATAATTTAACGAGCAGAATACTTGTTTTATATTCTCAGTTTTTATTTTTATACAAATCCCCATTATTTGATGCAAACATAAGTCAATTTAAAGACTCCGCTCTTTTTCAATTTGATTCACTTTTTTAAGTTTCTGTACACATGTTGTTATATATTTCTTATTTATATTAACCTATTCTTAAATGAATACAAATCTTTAACAAAAATAGCAAACAAATATTTCTTTTTTATTTAAATCATTATACATTTAGATGTATAAATAAAATAAAAATAATTGTCGGAATGTTTTATTTACATTAATACAAAGAATGACAGATACATATCTGTATGATTGCATGTTATATGGCCGACAGGTGTTAAGTTTAACAGTTAACTGTTAATCCACTTACCCTTGGTGTCAAAAGATATAAGCCGCGTCACGACAAAATCAACATAATGGGTTTGCGACAAGCATGGATCCAGACCAGCCTGCGCATCCGCGCAATCTGATCAGGATCCATGCTGTTCACTTTGATACGAAGCTTAGATCAGGAGCCCGTTGTCGGTGTAAGAATTTTAAAACTCGTGAATATAACAAATCGCAACGAACCAGAAGTTTTAAAACGGTTTTGTTTGTATTGTTTTAGCATTAATAGTAATTAGCAAGATCGAGCTTACTCGCAATTCAGGACAGACAACTCTTGGTTTTCATTCGATATTTTTGGTTATTTATCTGCGTTATTCAGGATTACCCAGATTTTAAGTTGTATATACATGAACTGAGTTTTCAACATTTACATTGGATTTTTTATTGGACAAATTAAAATTTAATTATTTTTTTCTTATTAAAATTAAAACTCTTTGTTTAGTTTTTAAGATAAACATTATGCATAAGGTGATATCGCATGGGTTAGTCACAAACACGCGCCTGTTTGAGGAAACAGTTTAATATTTCGTTATACATAAATTTAAACGCTTGTAAACTGTATTGAGCCTTTGTACAGCACACATTTTTCGACATTCCATATTTTGACTTATATTTCACATAAAGCAATATGGTAGCACACGCACGCACGCACGAACACACAACCATACATAACTACACATGCACATAAAAGTGAACACGTTCCTACAGTATTAACACTTTCGCACATGTGATCACTTATGAAATATTTTCAATGTGCTCTTTATCATTTTATGCTGAAGTTATATTATGATTTTTCAGGACAGTGTACAGCGTGTTTAAATCTTCTAGAAATGCAGCTGTGTCCTCTTTACAGCAATTATAGATGAAGCAAATTATGGTAGCAAGTTATATAGATGTAAATTCACGTATATACATTGTTGTGTTTTGTGAATAAAATAAGACAATTACACGGACGTACTGTCTGTAAAGAAGAGTTACCCAGACTCATATATCCCCATCTGTACTGACATCATGTGTTTTATTCTTTCTCAAGACAAAGTCAAATTTCCTTAATTACACACATTTATTTTGACATGAATAAATGTGGTTAGTTATAAATACATTGGTTCTCTTTTATATCTTGTTAGAATCAATTCTTAGGCGGAATGATGTCACACTTCATAAAATGATGTCAATTAACTTCTTAAGGCATATATGATATAAGCATTTTGCCGCGCATTTGAAAATGCTAAAATATACTTGCTTTTAATATAATCAAATAATTATATAAAATATAAGAATTAACTCGAACACACACAATGGTTTGATATAGATGAACTGTGCATGTGACTTTATTTTATTAAATTAGTTTTTTTTCTCAAATATGTTACTGTATCAAAAAATATGAGCCGTGTCATGACAAAACCAACATAATGGGTTTGCGACCAGCATGAATCCAGACCAGCCTGCGCGTCCGCGCATCAGAATCCATGCTGTTCGCTTACCAAGTCTAGTACAAGTAGAGAAACGGATAGCGAACAGCATGGATCCTGATCAGACTGCGCGGATGCGCAGGCTGGTCTGGATCCATGCTGGTCGCAAACCCATTCTGTTGGTTTTGTCGTGACATGGCTCATATGTATTTCTTTACAGTTTAATCACTTTTATATATGTTAATGATAGTATTTTTTATAGTTACTACGTGCGTAAGCGATAAGTACGCCGCTTTGATAATGTGAGAGTCACGTTACATTTTCTTTTGTACATGTACACTAAAGTTAACAACATTTGTCTGAATAGGTAAAACAGGGTTTTCAAAGCGAATATAATGTAAGATAAGAAACAGAATTTGAAATGTCTTGATGGCAAAGTTAGTAAAGTCATTAGAACTTCATACACATTAAATTTTATCACAAGTTCGAGCCTCACAAGTTGTCTTACTTTTTTGCGTTTTTCTTTCCATATATTTTTTTTAATATTACATTAGAAAAATGAATTGGGATAGAAAGGCAGTTTTGTTATGATATTTAATAATTTAGATATACAAGCACAGATGATAGTGATTTTTATCCTGTATAGTATGTAGTAGTCATAGTACTTTTGCAGTGCAATAGTATTTCGTGCTAACTTAACTATTGTTGAAACAGTCTGCGTACAGTATCATGCATTCCGTATAAGTTTGCACCAACTTGCTAAATATGGCTAAATATAGCTACATTTAAAACAAAATGAGAAGTTAATAGAAAAAATCACAGCATTTATAATCTTTACAATAAATGATACAAAACTTTCTTACCTGATTGATAATTATAAAGCAATATTTTTGGGAAAAAGGTGCAATCCGAGCCTAGCTGTCTTGCATTGATACTTACCACAACCTTACCTACTGCATTACGCTGAGAGTTGGTAAATTTGTTGATAATTTAATTTATATAGCTAGCCTGTTTGAAGATAATAAACACAATATGATAGCTGTTTTACACCTGGATAGTGGACCTGACCACCTCGTCACTTAATTATTATATTTGTACTTGTGCGCACGTGAAACATATTGCGTTGATACGTAAATGTTTCACGTGCACACGTAATAGTCGTATTCGCATGTATTTACTAAAATATTAACTATGTTATTTTATGCAATTGTCACATATGATACGTATATTTTATTATCTGAATTTGATTTCATACCATCAGATTAATGCTATAGGCAAGGGAGGATATTTTGATTTATATTTTGTGAGAATAATCACTTAATTTTTAGAGATAGCACACTGTAAGAGATTCTATTGTCAACTTACCTAGTTAAACAGTCTTAATAATAAAAAATATTAATCTACACTATTGTATATTGAAGGTATTCATTCGTTGCTGAGATAGTTTTTGAAACAATTGAAATTGAAACAAACAATAATCCAAATTTGTTAAGATTAACGTTTTTATACAAATGAGAAGTATAGCTGGGTATTCCGCCTTTTACTTAACTGGATATCATTGTGCAAACACGGATCTACATCTGAGTAGCAAATATCTGTACTGTTTAAGCCTTTTTTCAAACGAATTGACTCCTACTAACGATGCTAATATACATCGTAAAACGACCAAAAAGATTATGTCAGCACTTTTTCCCGATACAATGTTATTTTGTATTAATATATTTTTAATCACTAAAACACTCTTTACATAGAACAAAGATACCATTATTATTTATATTACAGGTGTGAAATAAATATATTCGTAAAGGTTTTATAACAAAAACATATAACTTATCATCCGTCATAGATTAATCATTTCATTTAAACCCTGTGTAAATGGTTGCTTATATATGACATCTTTATCCTAATAATATAAAATAATTTTGAAATTTGCGTAAGAAAAAAATATGTATATATGTATACGTGTATAGTCTTTTTGAAAGTTGTGATAACTATTTCATGACACTATCTAAACAAGATTTTAAACTCTCTTTTTCAGATACACACATGCCGAAGAAGATTGTAATATCTTAAGATAACATTTCCTACGTCACGAAATAGACACCGTCACACTGGTCTACGTAACATTCCTATAGATGATTGATATACATGTATTAAAGTGTTTTTAAGAACTGTGTTTGAATGACGAATTTCTGTGAATACGGATTTTTAGTTTTAATGAATATTATTAAAACTTTCTGTAATAATCAAGTTGTGTTATGGACTCATTTTCCTAAAATAATATGTGAATGTTAACACGAACAAATGATATGAATATCTTTAAAATGTTTTATGGGTGTAATACAAGTGGCTCATAAAAATCATTGCTAAGATAAATAGAAAAGAACTTCAAGTTTGTATAGTTGTTTCTAGATTTAAACAACATGCAATTCATAAAGGTTACGGCTTGAAAATATCGAAAACTGTACATGTATAATTCGATCCCTAAAGAAAATATCGCAGTGCGGATTTTCTCCACCGTGATACGTATTTCATGATTCTGTATCGCAACATAACGGTATATCGCTGTTCCGTTGCAACGCTACATTAATTTGTCCCTCTGGAATAAGGCTTGCAACAATATATGACTGTTGTAGCGAAGACATGTTTATTTTGTTTAATATATGTATACATATTGAATATATGTTTATGAAATAATAAATATTTAAGAGTGACTCGATTTGGTTTTTACTTTATTATTTGAAATACTCCAATTGTGAAGATAAAGTTCTTAAGCATATGACTTTACAGTTCCCATTCAAAATGTGTAATAAAACATGTTCTATTGTACAAGTCTTCATTTCGGTCATGCATACGTGTCACTTATATGTAAATGCATGCTTTTGATATTATCTGTATCTTCTTTTATCAAGAAAATACAGTTCTGTATTCCCTGTGGACAACTAAAACATGCAATTCCGTATATCCCCTGTATATATTGAAAATACGATTCCGTATATCCCCTGTATATGTAGAAAATACGAATCCGTATATCGTCTGTATATGTAGAAAATACGACTCCGTATATCATCTGTATATGTGGAAAATACGAGTCCGTATATCCTATGTATATGTAGAATATACGGTTCCGTATATCCTCTGTATACGTAGAAAATACGAGTCCGTATATCCTCTGTATATGTAGAAAAAACGGTCCCGTATATCCTTGGTATATATATAGTATACTAGGGATAACAACCTTGATATAGTCCGTATACAGGATTTTATTCTCCGTATACTTCAGAAGTACGAACAGATATACGTACATGTATATGGGGCAAATACGGAATTCCGTATATGCCTGATGCATATACGGACTTCCCGTATACCCGGTGTTCCCTATACGTACTCGTATACTTGGTCCGTATATTCGACGAATACATCCCGTACACGCCCGTAAATGTCAAAAATACGGGACCGTATATTCCCGTATATCAGTATATCTTTCGCAGTGTTCCTACAGTCTAAATGTTTTGGTCATGATGATGAATAAGTGTGCAAAGTAATAAAAACATATGTCAATGGATTCTGAAAATATATGAGGTGGTACTTAAACTTTAGCGCAAATTGTAAGTTGAAAAAGGGGCATAATTCTGTAACCTCCTCCAGTGTACAGCTTGTGATCATGATGTTGAATATTAAAGTGTGCAAAGTAACAAAGCGATATGTCAATGAGCTTTGAAAATATTTGAAGTGGTACGCAAACTTAAGCATAAATTCTAAGTAAAAAAGGAACATAGTTCTGTAAAATGTTAATAGAGTTGCCTCCACCTGTCTACATGTTGTCTGCATGATGTTGAATAAATGTGCAAAGTAACAAAGCTATTTGTCAAAGGACTTTTAAAATATTTGAATTGGTACGCAAACTTAAGCATAAATTCTTAGTAAAAACGGGACATTTTTCTGTCAAAATGCCTAATAGAGTTACCTCAACCTGTCTACATGTTGGGGGCATGATGTTTAATAAATGAGCAAAGTAACAAAGCTTTATGTCAAAGGACTTTGGAAATATTTGAGGTGGTACACAAACTTAAGCATTAATTCTAAGTAAAAAAGGGACATTATTCTGTCAAAATGCCTAATAGAGTTACCTCCACCTGTCTACAGATATGGGTCATGATAATGGTGAATAAATGAGTTATATGTCAATGGACTTAAAAAATATTTGAAGTGGTACACAAACTTAAGCATAAATTCTAAGTCAAAAAAGGGCATAATTCTGTCAAAATGCAAAATAGAGTTACCTCCTGTGTCTACATGTTGGGGGCATGGTGTTGAATAAATGTTCAAAGTTACAAAGTTATATATATCAATGGACTCTGAAAATATTTGAAGTGGTACGCAAACTTAAGCATAAATTCTAAGTCAAAGAAGGGACATAATTCTGTCAAAATGCTTAATAGTGTTACCTCAACCTGTCTACAGCTTGGGAGGGGGCACGATGGTAAAAAAGTGTACAAAGTAGCAAAGCAATATGTCCATGGACTTTGAAGATATTTGAGGTGGTATTTATTCAACAATTGGTCATATATTGACCCTGTTCACGTGTCTAGGTTAATTAAAAGTTTAAATTTGTTTTAACTATAAAATAAAAAAAATATGAAAAATATTAAAAGAAGATCAATTTTATTTAGTTAAAGGAAAATCTTATAAATCAATTAGAATAATCTATTTCAACACTTAGGTGTGTAAGATGAAATAATATAAAAAATAAATAATTCAAAAAAAAATTTATAATATAAAATCTCTTACCTGTAAAATATTGCCAAATCCTAATTCCAAGTTGTCCATTAACTTCCGATAAAAAACTTCCTTGAATTATTTCTCCTCTTAAGATTGTTTTTATTTTTTATTTATAAACAACTGTCACTTAACTAAACTTTAAACAGAAATAAATGTTTGTAAATTAAATAACCAAACTATACAGTACATGTATAACGTTGAAGAAATCACCATTTTGTTTTCTAAGTGTCCATATTTAAATTGTTTTTATTTATCAAAATTATTAAAGTCATTTCATTAATTTATTGTACAATGTTTTTCGTTTGTTTATTCTTTACTTGATTTTATTGTTTTGAACTCAATATCCCACCAGTCGCCTTCTATCACATGAAAAATTTGTGAACTCCGAATATTTTCTCTAACACGTCTATATTCTGATTTTGGTGTAATCCATTTCATCTTTACTGTAACTGACTGCGGCAGATTTTCCAGCACGGTAATAAAGTTCTGTAAACTTTCTGCAGACATTTCTATAAACAACAACCCCACACGTTTAATATTCAACATGTCACGTGACAGTAGCAATGAACTTTTATCTAGATTGATTCTCCTCAACGTAACATCAACTAATGACGGTGTTGTTATATTTAATTGTAGCCTTCCAGGTAACATTGACAAGTATAACTTTGATAGAGTTGAATGTTGAGACAAGTCCAAGTTCCATCTCTTACAATCATCATCGCCATGTTCTTTACAGTATAACCCCCACAATGTTAACTCTATCATTGATTTTTGACCGGGGATAAAATTGAACAATGGTTCCAGTATTTTGTGAGATAACTTGAAGTGTTCAATATATAAATAGTGTAAGTTTTGTACTCGCGCTAAATTTTCACTCAGATTTTCTTCATCATTTGTCCATTTACCCCACCCCAAATATACGTTCTGTAAACTGGGAAACAATATCCGGGTTATCTCAGCTTCCTTCTTCTCCCGACAGTCACCACGATAGTAAAGTTTCTGTATATGACTGAGATCTGTGAGAGAGAATAAATCTATAATTTCACGTAAACTGATGGAAGTTTCATCGGGGTATATATAAAGTGATTTTATGTTGGTTTTATTTTGTTTTAACAAATGTTGTAACTGCTTACTGTGCTTGGTGTCCTCGTCAATGAAGAAATCTTGTAAACATAATTGAATATTGTCACTTTCAGGCATTTCTTGTAAACAAGACATGAACATTTTCTGTATGTTATACAATGGTTTATTGTACACGAAGCTCTCGCCACCTGTCCTAGTTCTATAGTTGCGTGTTATCTCGTCTTCATTTATCACAGACATCCAATCATTTGATATTGCACACATCCGGTCAGCATTCATTTCTCTTATAAATTCACAAATTTTTGACATGTCCAGAATATCTTGAACATTTCTACATTTTTCTACAACAGTTTTCTGAGCGTCACTGTGAGAACTCATATATATGGCGGCAAAAAATTCTTGAACT
This sequence comes from Ruditapes philippinarum, assembly GCF_026571515.1. Lineage (NCBI taxonomy): Eukaryota > Metazoa > Mollusca > Bivalvia > Venerida > Veneridae > Ruditapes > Ruditapes philippinarum. The sequence continues at coordinate 128,592 of NW_026862559.1, forward strand.
GTTTTGTGAGAAAACGATACTTTACTAAATTTTTTCGTTAGTGTTTTAGATGTACTTTCTGACAGCATTCCTGAGTGAAGGGTGAATTTAATCTCGTCTGATGTGAGATTTTTTCTAGCAATTGATCCATTAAATACTAGCGTGTTTTCTTTTGTTTTACTGAATAATGTTTTGTAAGCTAACTGCCCTAAATGCATCAGGAGTGGGTAGTATTTCGTACAGTTATCATACTTAGCAAAGCATTCTGGGATGGCAATGGAAGAAAGTTCCTGCAATTGTTGAAGCTCCCCGTGGATCTGAATCGTTCTCGATATAAGAAGCTCGACTATATTTATATATAGATCACATTTTGAATATCCTATTTGAATACCGTCACACCATAAACAAATAGTATATATCAAAAGAAGAGGCACAAAAGCAAGCTGGGCGTTTTGTCTTCTATTGATTGTTTGTATGAACTGCCTGACGTCACGGTCTAATAAATCCATATTCTGGTGAGATTTCAATCTTTGTAATATCCTTCTTATAAGTGTGACGGCTGAGTCGAAACTTAATTGTGTAATTTCTACCTTTTTCCCTATTTGACACGAATTTAGATCCAAAACACCTAATTTCCATGGTCGCGTGGTTGTCAGTATTGTACAGCTTTTTTGGTCATTCCTGTGGGGGATCGATCGTGGCGATCTGTAACATTTCTTGTCGGAGTGAGTCCATTCATCCAGTCCATCAAGTACAATTAAGCATTTCTCCTTCTTCAAAATTTTAAGCAGGATTTCTTTGGAAAGCTTTTCTTCAAGACCCAAATTTGAAACAATTTTTTCAAATATGAGCCCATCTATAGAGCACAAATCGTCCGAATCTCGCAATAAGACTAGGAATAAGAAATCAAATTCTTGCATACAGTCTACATCATCCTTTAACAAAAGTTCATTTAAGTCTTCATCCGGGCAATGTGCTTGACACCACACGTTCGCCAGATACTTTGAAAATGCAGTTTTCCCGAGTCCAGCATCAGCGAGTACATATATTTCTCGATTGTCTATATTTTTAGTTTTGAACAATTCTGATATTGATTTGACTGGTATTTTTTCATCATTTCTCGTCGATGTTGAGACTATTGAGCTCAGTTCCGGTCTGATATAGAAAGAAGCCAACGGTGTGTCTTTCTCTTCAAAAAGAGGCGACAGGAAAACTTTACTGTGTCTTGCCTTGTAGAATTCAATCAAACCATCTTTTAGATCTGAAGTATAAAATAAAAACACATGTTTACATACTAATGAATTTGAAATTAATTAAAAGAAAAGATGATAAATGAAAACTGTATAAATATTTTAAGGTAATTATTTGTTATTAAATACAATTCCTCAATGAATGTAAAGCTTTGCATCAATGTGCTTTTTGAAATTAACCAAACTTAGACAACTCACTTTCTGGAGATAGAAAAGGGAAGTCACGATGATATTCCAAGAGAAAATCGATAATGTCATAATTGATTTGGTAGACACAGAATATCATTTTTTATTAATAATTAATAATTTACATCTATTAGACATATTTTGAAGATGGCCTACAATGCAGAAATTCAAAACACTAATGGCATGCACAAATATCAAAACAATTAATAATCTGGCAAGTTATCTGTATTATGCATTTAAAGAAAGGACATAACTTAAGATTTTACCCTTATAGTATCCATAAACACATTTTTTTCCTTATGAAGATTGGTAGAAAGGAAGTTAATACGACAACAAATGCTTAGTATATTAATAATCGACTAAAGATATAATGCAACGTTAACAAATATCTTTCTCTTTATGCAAACTGTGTTAGATATGTCTTAACCGTTGTTTATACTTCTCGGCTAACTTACTTTAACTTACACTTTACACCACACAGTATTTGAAAATATATATGACTATAAATTGCATGTATACAATTTTATTTTGAAAAAAATATATGTTATATGTTATATGAATAAAAAAAAATAAAAATCTACTGTACAAGCAATGTATTAAAGTAACACTGTCACAAGGATTCGAACGGTATTTCAATTAAACAATATTGACGTAACATGCTGATTAGTAAAACATGTTTGACTATCGGTAATATAAATTATTACTATTTTGTGTAGTTTTTTTAATATGTAAATAGAAAAGGTCAAACGATGTTTCATTTCGTTAAAAGAACAAAAATGAAGAAAAAATCACATGTTTAGACTGTTTTTGTTAATTTTTACATTTCATTCAGTTTTCATATTAATTTTGATAATATCAAAGTATATATGCTGTTTATAACTTTTGCAGTTTTTGGATATAATTTACCAGTGCCGACTTTGTACCAAGAAAGTGCTGTTCATATTCATTTACAAAGTGACAGAAGTTACAAATCGAATACGTTGTTCTTGTCAATCATTTAAAGATCCTCGATTTTTTTATGGTTTTATATAATAAATATAATGTTCAAATTAAAATTTATCAATTTCGTAAGTTCAAAAAAGCATTATTGTAAAATTATTAAAGAATTTAATTTCATGTTAATAAAGGAAGGTAATTAGAAATTCATTTTCTATAAAGTCTATTTTTTCAATAAGAAATGAATGCATACCAGGGCTTTTACTCACAGGTTGGGATGCAGCCCTGACCTTAATTTTGGGGAAAATTACATGGTATATTTGCAAAATGGGGAGAAAAAACTTGACGTCAATTCATTTGTTTAGGGAAAACGGCATGATGTTAAAGAATTTTTCTTTGGGAAAGCAGCCTGTATTGGCCCCTGCTGTAGAAGGAACAAGCCTGATATATTTTAATGATTACACATAATTAATGTGAACCAATATTTGCAGTACATATTTTACATATTCTTCGATGTTCGAAAATTGTTTTTAAAAACAAGATTATATACATATATAAAATTTCACTGAAGTATTGTTACAATTTGAATTGAAACATGCAGGATCTTTATGAGAATTGGGTAATAGTCTTAATTACGCCCTAACCATTAAATCATGCTAGTGGTTCAAATGAAATAGTGTCCACAATTTCATTTTGAACAATTTTAGCTACGGAACAGATTTATAAAAAATATGAAGATGTTTTGTTTTATATGACATGATAACAGTGTATTTATTCTCCACACAATTCTACATAAAGAGAATGGTCACAGATAAGTCGCTCACCTGATAAACATTTCAATTGTTTATACAAATTCCAAAATTAGCACCTTTATAATGAATGGACATACTTAGTAACTTCGATGCAATGGATTAAATTTGAATAATGACAATAAAGCGAAAAATGAAAATATGCATCTGTACTTAATTTCCTAAATAAAATAAATAATAATTTCCTTTGAATGTTTGTATATTCTATAAACACTTTGTTAAGAAACACTTAATAACTTTACTTGTCAAACATTAATCATATGTTCCTGCACCTTAATATACATGTATGCCAAATAATCATTGCTGCATGTACACAGCAGTGAAAGTAGAAAAAATGCTGACAGCGTTTTTATTGTATGGATTACACAGACACTTGGGGGTCAGACGCAGATTATAGGGGTCCCGCTCTGTCACCACGCGAGTCTGTCTATGATCATACAAGTGGTCAATGTCCCGCTGTACGGGAACTGAGTTTTAGGGCCAACATTTTGACGAAATGCGACCAAATTTCCCTACATTTAAGGAATATGTTTTCTCGCTATTTCATTTTTAAAAAAATAACCCCTTCAAAACAAAATATATTTACTTTTTCCAAAAAGTGGAACAGACAGGGATATTGTTGTCTGAAAACAAAATGGTATGTGAGTTACATATATTTATACATATAGTATATTTTATAAATATGTTTTTATGTCCCCTAATTCCCCCCTCCGTAACGCATTTCACTTCTCTGTATGCATGCTACAATGCCATTGAATAAGAAAGAAAGCACCGAGGGACAATCTGACCGTAAAATAACCGACCCCAAGTGTTTAACAATTCTTCGTTGCTCCAAATATTGATCCGGAGGAACATAGGAAATGAAAATATATCCCCTCCACCCCCTCCAAATAATCAGACCAAAGATACAATTTACTGTGCATTTGTCCGGCATTATAAATTTATAGATAAAATCAGTCAAAAGTCATTATTAACAGTATATATATTTTGTCAATGAAAAAAGAAATATGTAAATTTATTTAAAAGTAAAGTTATAAATAATAAATACAGGAAAACAAATTCTTACCTAGACATTAATAAAAAAAATGAAAACAGCATCAAAATTCCTGGTTAATTATTCTCGTCTGGAGTTTCATTTTATGTACTAAATGAACTGCAAACGACATAATTTAATGGCTATTTCATATGAAGATACAACTGTCATTAGTTCTATTTAAAGATCATTAACTCATATGGCGCGAAAATGCCATTAAATGGCGCGAAAAAAAGCTTAAGGCTATCTCATTAACGCAACAGTGCAAAGAAGGTAAAAATCGGTCAAATTCTCAAACTTTCATCCGTTTTACTCGGACTCTTGAATGAGTTATATGTACATACCATTTTCCGTCGGCGAACTTCTGTTAGTCAGTGCATAGATAATAACACTTCGCAAATGTTTTAATTTCTCCTCTTACTAAATGCCCCGGAAAAACAAAGGGCTTTTTATATATCTCATGAGGCAGAATTTCTCAAAAGTAAGGGGAAAATGTCAATTTGTATTCAATTTTTACGATGCATCCGTATCATTAAGCATATAACTTGAGAATGTTAATAATATTAAATGTCACAAACAGGAAAAATTGAAATGATACAGGGTCGGATTGTTTGAGCCTGTTTACGAATGGTAGTGGTTAATGCAACATTAATGCCCTTTAGCACATATCTAGTCTGAGCTCAGCGGTTAGACTAAATTCGAATTAAGAAACGTTTTCAGGGTTTTTCACCGCTTAGCAATGATTCAATGCATGTACCAGTCCTTTTAAGGAAAAAATCAAATATATTTCAAATAAGATTGTTTTCTTAAATTTATAAAATAAAAAAAGAAAATGTAAAAAGACTACAGATATAATTATACAATATAGATAAATATATTTTAAACTCCGAAGAGAATTGATTAAAAACTGCTGTTAATAAGGAGAATAAGAAAAAAAATATATCAAACATACAAAACGGTTGTACATATGCAATCACTTAACGGAATTATACGAGAAAAATATGCATTTGAATTGTCACGAAGGTATATTTCATAATTGATATTTTTTCAACGTCTCGGAGACAATTATATGTGATTCAATCTTACTTGAAATAACACCAAACGATATAGCATCTACTAATATCTAGTCTGTTTCGGAACATTTATCATTTCTGGTTGAGATATTAAATACAAAACGAATACATTGTATATGAGATAGCTGTTAAGATGTAAGTTCCACTTCCATTTTATTTCGCAGGTTTCATATTCATTTGTTTATTTGAGAATCACCGACATGTATGCACATTATACACATTAAAACTATATTGAAATTATCAGTTTTATATTTCACTGAATGATATATTCCTACAAACCACCAGAAAGCATGTAATAAACCTAAATTTTAAAACATATCTCATTAATAATAAGAGGATATTTTTCGTTTCAGTAGAATATAGAATAAATTTTCACAAAATATGAAACAATTCCAAATATTTTTCACGAGACAGACCTCTCGTTAACAAGACAGACAAAACTGTTGGAAGGGACTATCCCCCAGTGTATGTCTACTGCTAAATTACAATTTTATGTAATTTACTTTCATATGCCTCCTACTTTTTGACAATTTTATTATCTTTGTATATATTCTATTTATAAGTAATTTGTTATTCGGGTTTCCTGTTGCTACTGTTACAATTCATTCCCATATTAGACTAACTCTAACACCTTATTTGCACATTTAGACTACATGAATTGTCATTTTTGTACCTTTGTTATCTTGAAATGTTTATCTGTAAAATTATAGTACTAATAGTAAACAACTACTTAAGTATTTTTTTAGTCCCCTACCAGTTTACCGGAGCGGACTTAAGGTTTACCGTCCGTCCGTCTGTCCCTTCATCCGTCCGTGTGTCAGTCCGTCAGTACACAAAACTGGACCCCGTGGTAACGCAAAAAGTACTGAACAATTTTTTATGAAACTTAATATATATATAGATGACAGTATGACAATTATGCACGTCTTTTTCTTTTCTTCCTACGTTGAAAATTCTGGTTGTTATTACAACAAATAGACTGAAAGTATGGGAAATTTAACTTATAAACAGGATCCAGTGATAATGCTATAGGTGCAGAAAATATTTCTATGAAACTTGAAATATGGGTTGATGGCTGTCTGAAGATTATGCACGTTTTTTTCTTCCTATGTTGAAAATTCTGGTTGCTATGGCAACAAATAGATTGAAACTATGGCAAATTTAACACATAAACTGGATTAAGTGATAATGCAAAATGTACTGAATAAGAAAAATAGTTTTAAAATCTGACTTAAAATACGATTTTGCTGCAAGATAATGCTGTGACCTTGACCTTCAAGGTAGAGACGAATTTTTTTTACCAAATTCAACGACACTTTATGGGAACCATTAATACCAAAAGTAGATGCGCATGTCATCGGTTTGTTCTGGTTGGATACTTTAACTCAGAGTTAAATGGCCTTTGATCAGTTATGCAATATGCATATAACACAAAAAATCGTTTCCGCGCTGCTTTCTCTGCAACTACTGGCTAGAATTCAATGAAATTTTATGTGAACATTCAACACCAAGAGGAGATGCGCATATCGTCACCTTGTTCTGGTCAGACCCTTTAACTCAGAGATATAGCCTTTGATTAGTTATGCAGTATGCATATAGTACAAAAATCGTTTCCGCGCTACTGCTCTGCAACTACTGGCTAGAATTCGACGAAACTTTATGAAAATAATCAATATCAAGAGGAGATGTGCATATCATTTGCTTGTTCCAGTCAGACCCTTTAACTAAGAGTTACGGCCCTTGATAAGTTATGCAGTATGCATATATGGCAATAATTGTTTCCCCGCTACTTCTCTGCAACTACTGGCTGGAATTCTACAAAACTTTATGTGCACCTTCAATACCAAAAGGAGATGCGCATTTCGTTGTCTTGTTCCCGTCAGACACTTTACCTCAGAGTTATGGCCCTTGATTAGTTATGCAGTATGCGTATAGAGCAATTATCGTTTCTTTGCTACTTTTCAGCAACTCCTGAGTGGAAATTCAAGTAAACTTTATGGGACCCTTCAATACTAAGAGGAGATGCGCATATCGTTGCCTTGTTCCAGTCAAGCAACTACTGGCTGGAATTCAAAGAAACTTTATGGAAATAATCAATATCAAGAGGAGATGCGCATATCATTTGCTTGTTCCGGTCAGACTCTTTAACCCAGATTATGACCCTTGATTAGTTATGCAGTATGCATATAGAGCAATAATAATTTTCGTGCTTCTTCTCTGCAACGACTAACTGGAATTCAACGAAATTTTATGTGAACCTTCAACACCAACAGGAGATGCGCATATCGCGCTTTGTTTCGATCAGACGCTCACCCAGAGATATGGCCCTTGATTTGTTATGCAGTATGCATATAAGGCAATAATTGTTTCCCCGCTACTTCTCTGCAGCTACTGGCTTAAAATTACATTTTATGGAAACCATTCATACCAAGATGAGATGTGCATAATTTCTTACAAGTCAGACGTATAGTTAAACTAGTTAAATATATTAGATCTACTGCTTACTTTCAATTTGTATTCAAATATTTTATAAGTAAATATCTTGATACAGACGCTGTGGTAAGAAATAATATTACAAGACGGCCATGATGGCCCTAAGTCGCCAACCAGAAACAAATGCTTTTCAGTGTTGGAATGTCAATATTTCCTAATATTAAATTTAAGCATAGAATATGTTTAAACAATAATTTGAAGAAATGCCATGACCTGGGGCATTTAAGCTTTAGCTTAAATGTGGCTAATCACATTAATATGAACAAACTTGATAAAAAACTACCTAAAATTCTACAAAGAATGGTGATCATCTATCAATTATTTTAGTAGGAAATGATGTTGGAAGATGTTTTTCTATTTTAGCTTTAGTGGCCCCTAAAAGGGACTAATCAAGTTAATATAAACAAACTTGATAAAACAGTACCCAAGAATGCTACAGACAAAGTTTGGTGATCATCCATCAATAGGTTTTAAAGTAGAAGATGTTTAAAGGTTTTTCTATTTTTAATTTTGGCGGCACATAAAAGGGGCTTATCAAATCAATATGAGCAAACTTGATAAAAGACTACCCAATAATGCCACAGACAAAGTTTTGTGATCATCCATCAATTAGTTCTGTAGCAATAGACGTTTAAACGTATTTCTATTTTTAATTTTAGCGGCCCCTATAAGGGACCAATCAAAATAATATAAGCCAACTTGATAAAAGACTACCCAACAATGCTACAGACAAAGTTTGGTGACCATCCATCAATTAATTCTGTAGCAAAAGACGTTTAAATGTATTTCTTTTTTTAATTTTAGCGACCCCTATAAGGAGCCAAATCAAACTTGATAAAAGAGTACCCAAGAATGCTACAGACAAAGTTTGGTGATCATCCATCAATTAGTTCTGTAGAAATAGACATTAAAAGGTATTTCTATTTTAAGCTTAAGCGGCCCCTAAAAGAGGCCAATCAAATTCATATGAGCAAACTTGATAAAAGAGTACCCAAGAATGCTACAGACAAAGTTTGGAGATCATCCATCAATTAGTTCTCTAGAAAAGGATATCTCAAGGTTTTTTCTATTTTTAGCTATAGAGGCCCCTATAAGGGGCCAATCAAATTAATATGAGCAAACTTGATAACAGACTACCTAACAATACTACAGACAAAGTTTGGTAATCATCCATCAATTAGTTCTGTAGAAATAAACATTTAAAGGTATTTCTATTTTTAGCTTTTGCAGCCCCTAAAAGGGGCCAATCAAAATAACATTAGCAAACTTGATAAAAAACTACCCAAGCATGCTACAGACTAAGTTTGGTGATCATCTATCAATTAGTTCTCTAGAAAGAGACATTTAACGGTTTTTCTATTTTTTGCTTTAGCGGCGCCTAAAAGGGGCCAATCAAATGAATATGACCAAACTTGATAAAACACTACCCGAAAATGCGAATGCTACAGACAAAGTTTGATGATCATCCATCAATTAGTTCTGTAGCAATAGACGTTTAAACGTGTTTCTATTTTTAATTTTAGCGGCCCCTATAAGGGACCAATCAAAATAATATAAGCCAACTTGATAAAAGACTACCCAACAATGCTACAGACAAAGTTTGGTGACCATCCATCAATTAATTCTGTAGCAATAGATGTTTTAATGTATTTCTTTTTTTAATTTTAGCGGCCCCTATAAGGAGCCAAATCAAACTTGATAAAAGAGTACCCAAGAATGCTACAGACAAAGTTTGGTGATCATCCATCAGTTAGTTCTGTAGAAATAGACATTAAAAGGTATTTCTATTTTTAGCTTAAGCGGCCCCTAAAAGAGGCCAATCAAATTCATATGAGCAAACTTGATAAAAGAGTACCCAAAAATGCTACAGACAAAGTTTGGAGATCATCCATCAATTAGTTTTCTAGAAAAGGATATCTCAAGGTTTTTTTTCTATTTTTAGCTATAGAGGCCCCTATAAGGGGTCAATCAAATTATTATGAGCAAACTTGATAAAAGACTACCCAACAATACTACAGACAAAGTTTGGTAATCATCCATCAATTAGTTCTGTAGAAATAAACATTTAAAGGTATTTCTATTTTTAGCTTTTGCGGCCCCTAAAAGGGGCCAATCAAAATCACATTAGCAAACATGATAAAAGACTACCCAAGCATAATACAGACAAAGTTTAGTGATCATCTATCAATTAGTTCTCTAGAAATATACATTTAACGGTATTTCTATTTTTAGCTTTAGCGGCGCCTAAAAGGGGCCAATCAAATTAATATGAGCAAACTTGATAAAACACTACCCGAAAATGCGAATGCTACAGACAAAGTTTGGTGATCATCCATCAATTAGTTCTGTAGAAATAGACATTTAAAGGTATTTCTATTTTTAGCTTTTGCGGCCCCTAAAAGGGGCCAATCAAAATAATATTAACAAACTTGATAAAAGACTACCCAAGCATGCTACAGACAAAGTTTGGTGATCATCCATCAATTAGTTCTCTAGAAATAAACATTTAACTGTACTTACATTTTTAGCTTTAGCGGCCCCTTAGCGGCCCCTAAAAGGGGCCAACCAAATTAATATGAGCAAACTTGATAAAACACCACCCGAGAATGCTACATACAAAATTTGGTGATCATCCATCAATTAGTTCTCTAGAAATAGACATTTAAACGTGTTTCTATTTTTAGCTTAAGCGGCCCCTAAAAGGGGACAATCAAATTCATATGAGCAAACTTGATAAAAGACTACCCAAGAATGCTACAGACAAAGTTTGGTGATCATCCATCCATTAGTTCTGTAGAAGAAGATGTTTGATTTTTTTTTCTGTATGTTAAGGCATGTTCTGAAAGAAGAGAATTCATAATTTTGCTGCATTTTGGTTACATTATTACCATCAATATAATGATGACCATACTTATACCACTAACTTAATAACGCAAAGCTACATTGTGACATTGTGGCAAAAAGAGCTTTTTTCCGTATATAACTTTGGGGTAATGATATATGAATCCAGAACTAAAGAGAACAAATTTATTCAAAATTTTAAGCAAACATCAAACATCAAAATTTAAAAATTAAAAATAATGTCTGAATATATAATTAGAAAATAATAAAAAGAAACTTTAAGGTCAACAAATAGAACGCCATGAAATAGAAACTCATCCTTAATGCCACCTTGCTTCACCGGACAATGATGATGTCACACAAACAGCCAATAAGATTTTATGCTTCCATAATTCATAAACGAAAACATCTTTTTATTGTTTATGGTTACACATACTCGTAAATAGAACATAGAATAGAATGTTTACGTGAAGTCAAAGTACAGACAAAGTAAACTTACACCCACAGTAATTCATTAAGTACGTTACCTACGGTAACAGAATTCCGAAGAACATTTTCGTAATTTGAATGAACTATTTCGCGCGGAGTAGTTTTAGAATGTTCAAAAATCTTTTTCACAATTGTAAGGTTTACTATCAAAGTGAATGAACTTGGCATTTCAAAACGCTCATATTAATTTACATGTTTATTTCACTTGCCCCTCACCGCTCTGGGTTCGAATCCCGACAGGGATTTTGGATTCTTTCATGTGAGGAAGCTATCCAGCTAGCTTACGGAACGTCGGTGGTTCTACTCAGGTGCCCGTTCGTGCCTGAAATAATGCACGGAAGGGCACCTGAGGTCTTCTACCACCAGTAAAGCAGGAATGTCGCGATATGACCTATACTGTGTCGATGTGACGTAAAACCCAAACCAAACAAACAAAACATGTTTATTTTAAGAACTGAAAATATCCAATATTTTCAGTCATTTTTTTCTTACATTCTTCTTTTCTTCTAATATTTCTCTATATAACACAAGACACTCTATAGTGATAATTCAACAATCAATTATTTTCTCTTATTTTTCGTTGTATCTTCAAGGAGCTTACTTCAAAGATCATGGGTTTGAGCCCTACTCGGGTCACGACCATGTATCTTTATATGACACCAGGAAGCAGACTCGAAAGTGTTTCATATTTGTTGTAAGAACTTCTTTCATAATCGAGCTTAAATTAAAATGTTTTAACCATACAAAGAGCTTACATCTGTCCTTATCATTTTTGTATCTTTATTTTGAAAATTACTTTAGCTGGAGAAGTATCGTTTTACTTGTTTTCCAATCCAATCTGAATTACATTGTTGTGGAATGTTTGTGAATGTTACTTTATATGCAATTTAATGAATAAATAGAGTTACATTAAAGTATAAATTAAGCTAGCCTTAAAAGCAAACTCTCCACCACTACGCTAATGAATGCAGATTTTGATGTGTATTCGAACACATTACATGTATATATTATTTATTATGAAATTTATGTTATCTTGTCAAAATTTCATGATGACATGTGCAAAAAGCATGTTAGCTTGTCAAAGTATCGTGATGACATGTGCAAATACCACGTTAACTTGTCAAGCTATCATTGTGACTTGTGCGGACAACATGTGAACTTGTCAAAGAATCGTGATGACTTGTGCAAACGACATTTTATCTTGTATCATGCTGACATGTCAAAATGCACTGTTAATTTGTCAGAGTATTATGATAACGTGTGCAAACACCATGCTAACATGTCAAATTATCATGTTGACATGTGCAGACAGCATGTTAACTTGTCAAAGTATTGTGATAACTTGTGCAAATGACATGTTAACTTGTCAAAATTTCATGATGAAATGTGCAAATAGCATGTTAACTTTTCGAATTACTGTCATGACACGTGCAAAGAACATGTTAACCTGTCAAAATTTTATAATGACTTGTGCATACACCATGTTAACTTGTCGAATAACCGTGATGACATGTGCAAACAGCATGTTACGCCAGCCCGCATAGCTCAATCGGTTAGAGCGCGAGACTTGTAATCTCGACATTGTGGGTTCGATTCCCGGGCTGGCCAACTAAAATTACTAATCAGTCTTTCGGATGAGACTTTAAATCGAGGTCCCGTGTATGGGTGCTTAAACACTTGGCACGCTAAAGAACCAGGAGAAGCTTCTGGAATTGGGGCATCTTTCTGTATCTGTAATTGCACTATCCTCCGAAAAATAAAATGACTAATACTCTTCTGGAGGGCTCGCCCATATGGGCAACCGGTGGCGAGTATAAATAAACGCAAATACACACACAAACAGCATGTTAACTTGTCGAATTATTGTGATGACATGTGCAAACAACATTTTAACTTGTCAAAGTATCGTGATGACTTGTGCAAATGACTGTTAACTTGTCAGAATTTCATGATGACATGTGCAAACACCATGTTAACTTGTCTAATTATCGTGATGACATGTGCAAACAACATGTTAACTTGTCAAAGTATCATGATGACTTGTGCAGACAACATGTTAACTTGTCAAAGTGTCGTGATGATATGCTCATGATTCTATAGTATGAATTTAACTAATTATTGAACTAAACAATCAATATCTTGTGTCATTCCTTGCATCAGAATGACTGGCAGCTCATAAAAGACTACAAAAAAAATAAAAATATGTGAGTGCTATACACCGTAACATTCTTCTTAGCCCTGAACATTAAAGTTCTACACCGCATTCACTTAAATGTGTTTTTCTTGCTAGACTCTGTACACAAGTAAAGACCGTTTTTCGCAAATTGCTAAAACAGCTCGATTTGATGGATGACCACTCAAATACAAGTAGAAAAAAGTCTACATCTTCTTTTTATTGCGTGTTTTAATAGAACAAATGCCTTTTGGTCTTGATTTACAGGTAAATATCAACATCGTCTGCAAATGCCAACAATATATAGGAGAAGACCTTTATAAGCTTTATAGCTTTCGTCTCTAATCCTTTTTCATTCGTGTATCTAATTATTGTAAATGTATTAACAACATGATGTACTTGTTTCATTGTTTGAAATAAGCTATGTTTAAACTAAACCTTTTTACTTTTGTTTTCTGTGGGGCTATATTCGGTTGACGCTGTACAGCAGTGACTATATCTTGAGCTCTTGTATCAAGTCAGTCGATATGATTGGACAAAATCAATTTTGTTAAGTGTAGAATCGAAATAATTAATTACTTGAATGACTTCTCTTTCGAAGGCGGCTATTGTAATGGAAATAAATTGTGCGATATAAAAATTATTTACATAATATTTATGTTTCCGAAATAAGTTTTTGCTTTAGTTCACAACTAACACTTACGGTCTTGACACATAAGCAAAACTGTGATTACTTTTTAAAAGAAATGTCAAAATTAAAAAAAAAATGACATCGTCAAAATCTTGACTGGCTTTTAGGGGAGATCACTGCGTGGGAGATTGATCATGTAGGTCAGAATCGAAATAATATATTCAAACTAGTGACTTTATCGCTGTTTGGGATTATTATTTCTTAACCATAGTTGCAATGGGTTGGGTTTCATTTTTTTATTATCTTGCAGGAAGTGTCAAATCTGCCCATTTTATTGTTTATATAAACATAAATCAAGCTTTTCGCATAATCGTAGTTTTTGTAGTAAAATAATATTAAATAGACAAGTTAAATGTTGATGCTAGACAACGTTTGTCTGTTTTGACAAAGATTGAAAGGTCTACTCCAAACAAAATAAATTGGGTAACAAATAAAAATGAAATGATTGGTATACTTAAAATAAATTGAAGACAAAGACAGAGGAAGAGAAATAAACTAGTTTTTATAAAACTTTTAAACGTTTTTTCGTTGTTATTAAATGATTTGGATGAATGAAATAAAGAATGATTTTTTTTGTAATAAAATATTACACGTTTAGCCTGTAGTGCCGAGGCATAATTAAATGTTTGTTTACTAAATTTAAGATTTTCAATTTAACCCCTTTTTATTATTTTTCAAAATGCAAGTTTACACTTATCCGTGTTTGTTGTAAAACATATTCTATATATGGTCGATACAATATTTAGATTGAAAATGCATTGCGGTAATTAAAATAATTACGCTGATTATACCCTAATTTCCTCGAGCGCAACTTTTCGGTCTTTTTTGTTGATATTGATAATAGCCGAGGATATACCGCTCGACAATTTCCTGCTTTGGAATGTAGACTGGCTCACTGGCACGTTATTTTATTGGTAAATTGTAAAAAAAAAGTAAAAAGAATATGATATTTAACCATGGAAGTATCACTTTTGTTGATCGTTTATTATTATTCCATGACGCTCGGGGACATGTTGATCATCAGAAAAGCTATTTTTATCCGAAAATCTGAAAACTGTTGTAGGACAAAAAAAATAAACTAAAACAAGACTAAAATGTTCCCCATTGCTGACCGAACGAATGCATATCTACTGCACGCGGCGTCTAATAATAGGATGACAGTGATAACTTTGAGTAAAAAAACTACCAGGAAATAATAAGCGACCCAAATAAATTATATTTAACACTGGGTAGGAGGCAATTATCAACAGGGGAAATATTGTAGAAGCCTACTTTAAATCATTTCTGTAAAAGTTGTTATTTATCGGTTATTTTGGGTGGAGATGTTGTTTAAAGACATATATTCACAACAAATGATAGCCAACTAACAACCAAAAGCTTGTAGTGACAAAAGTGCACATCTGAACAATGTGAGCGTAAAACAATTGACTTACCACCTCTGTGTTTGATATACTCTGGACATAACACTGCGGTTTTCTTAAGCCGTTGCTCAATCTCTTTAGTGTCCTTTCCCTTTTCTGCACAAACTATAAGCTCTAATAGTTCTCTCTGCCAGGTCTTTCTCAGACGCTCTTTAAAATCTGTGTAACCTTCAGCACCTTTGGATTTTACTTTTCTCAATATCGTTTCATTCTTATCACTTGGGTCTTTAACCTGAAACATTGTATTTTAATAAAAAAGATTTACAATTGTTTTATTTTTATATAAATTTAATGTTGATTACAATTCCAATACGTTCGGTACTTGTTCAGTTTGTGTTTTGATAGTAAAAATAAGATAATTTTAAAAAAATCACTTTCTGTTGAAATAACTAATGCAGAAATGATAAGAATATAAAAAATGTAAGTTCCAAGCATGAAATAATATCATTCCTCAAATGCCTCAGATTTTTATACTACAATCAACAATTTAAATAAAAGTTTATCATAAAATACTGACAATTGAATAAAGTCAACTAAATTTCATTGGCCTTTAAATTGTTTTATATCGTACCTTTATATTCTTTCTGTCTGTAACGGTGAGTAATTCAAAGCCTGTTTCACAATCAATTATAGGATCAGGATGCAAATACTTCTTGACTGCCACATAATTCTTAACTATTACTTTTCGGAAAATCTCATTGTCAGAAGACTCTGCCATCTCCAGTTTTCTTAAATATAGATTTATAATTCATCATTTATCAAACAATGTACATATAACACAGTATGGATTGCTTGACAACATGTTTAATGTATTAAAGATATATTTGCTAACATATGATTTCTATAGCGGTATAATAAATAAAATATTGAAAAATATTTTTTAAGAAAATGCATATTTTTACTTTCCGTATTTTCATTGAAAACGTTGTTTTTTCATTTCATTGGAATATATTTTCTATATTTTCACTGATGTCTTGCCGGACCACTGTCGGCTAAATTCAGCCAATACACAATATATAAGGGGATTCTACAAAATTTTAAAGTTTACAAAAGAGATGAAATTGTAATATGAAAAATATCATATTTCACTTATGGCTATCGGAACTCATGAAATATTTATTTTCATTCCTTTCTATATAATAAATCCTTTATTACATATTTTTTTTTTTAAAAATCTTAAATATCCTCTTTATCTTGAAATTATATCCCTAACCTGTATATGAATTTAGTGCCGCTGTTTTCTCTGGTTCAATAAACGTCATTAAATCTATTGAATAGATATACTAAGTTTACCTACTTAGCACAATATCAAACATATGTTTTCATTATTAAACAACACTATGTAACTGCTCGTATTTAGATTAATTGGACTTACGTTCGTTGTCTTGAAAATAAAGAAATCTATATGAACTACGCCAGTTTACTATTTGAAAAAAATTATATGTGATACAAGGTAATCATTTGATTCGACATTTTAGGATTATTTACCTTAATGATAACCTACTTAGGTCGTGTATTTGATAAATTTATTTATTTAACCGAAACAAAGATCGGGTAAATATCGGTGCCGGTTCGTCCAAAATCTGGGCTCAATTTTCATTGTTTGTAGATATATTATATTTTGAGTTAAAGTCTAAATTTATATGCTTGTCATTTCATGTAGAATTGTTCAATTGTAATGTTTGAGCGCCAGAAATTACGACAGTAATTAAAACCCAAGCAGTTAATTTGCTATGTTCTATGCTGGCCGTGTGTTCCTGTTCTCGGGTCCTGTTATTGTTCTGTGCCATTACGTAATGCTACAAATTAAACTACCTAAAAGAATTCCGTAGAATAATTAAGGAAGTATTTTCTGGAAAGCAGAAAAGTTTTTTTTTCATAAGTAACCCTGAATCTGTATCTGTTCAAGTACGTTGATGAACCACTTTTGGTATGATTCTACTGGAGAGTACAGAATACTCAAATATTGAGTTTTTAGATTGATTTGTGTGGCATTAGGTATTACATGAGAACACTAGTTATTGCAACTATGACGATCTAAAATGTTCAATGTTGAAAAGTCAGAGTAAGATTTCACATTGATACAACATCTTTGATGCTTAGGTATCAGGTAAACATTTTGGATGGGAAAGCAGTTCTGGCCTATTTTTTGTGGAAAATAATGCGGTATATTTCCAAAAGGGAAAGAAGAAAATTGATGTAAATTCAAATCTTTGGAAAAACTGCATGCGTGAAATCCGCCCTTTAACGGCCCGACGGAAAAAAGGCTCTGGGGACTATTTGTCTTTCAGAAAAATACGTCAAGATATGAGTATTTAAAAAGGTTCTGAAGTATAAGTACGACTTAAACAGGAAAGGAATAGTAGGGCTGATAAACGTCTTGAAAACATGTCGCACAACTTATCAAACACGCCTCGCAGTCTTTCTATTTTAAACTCGATTTTCAAAAAAGGTTAAAAAGGTATTTAGATGATGAGGTACATCTAAATAAAGAAGGCTCAGTCTTGCTAGGAAAACAGCTAAATGCAGGAATTAGAGATATCCTCGGCATCACCAACCAAGAACTTGTACACAGAAATAGATCAAGTACCAATAATGCTTCCAGAAAGCAAGGAAATTTTCACAACGTCCACAGCAGTCAGAGACATTTTCGGAGAAAACCATATCGCGATGCCTGGAATCCCTGGCCCAGAACAGCTTGGATGATGCCACGCTGGTAAATAACACTGTAATTGATAATTCAGCTATAACCAATACTGAACCAAAACAGACTGTGAAAAATGTAACTGATAGAACATCATCACATAACCTTTCTCTAACAGAAGACAATGATAAAGTAAATACAAGTCCCATTTTAGATGAAATACAATTTGACAAAAAAGGTATTAACCTTATGCACTTAAATATCCATTATCTTTATCCAAAAATAGATGAAATAAAACACCTGGTAGACAAATATCAAGATATTGACATTCTGGGACTACAAGAAACTTTTCTTAGTGATGTTTTTTCTGATTCAGAGATATGTTTAAAAAATTATCAACTGTTTAGACGCGATAGGATATCAAATGGTGGTGGAGTTGTGTTATATGTTAAGTCTACAATACCATGTGAATTAAGATCTGACTTAGAATCAGAGGATATTGAGTCAATATGGCTTGAAATAAAACTTGACAAACAGAAACCATTTCTGGTGGGTTACATCTATAGGCCACCTTCATCATTGGCATCATGGAATGATAAAATTGAAGAAATCCTTGATAAAATATTTATTGAAAACAAAGAATTAATTCTTTTTGGAGATTTCAACTATAATTTTGTTACAAATTGCTCAAATAATACAAGGTGGAATAATATTATTAACACATTTAACCTTTCTCAACTTATAACACATCCTACTAGAGTCACACCATTGACTTCTACCACTATTGACCACATTTACAGTAACCAGCCACATAATGTATCCTACACTGCAGTCCCTATACTCTCTATAAGCGACCATTATCCTATATTTTTCACACGACGAACAATTAAAACTGTTAACAAAGGTCCAATGCATGCCACTATAAAATATAGGTACTTAAAGAACTTTAATGCAGAAAATTTCGTACATGAATTGTCAGAGCAGCCATGGTCTCTCATTGACATGTTTAGTGATCCAGATGATGCTTTAGATACATTTAACAAATTATTTTTACAAACTTTAGATAAGCATGCTCCATTCAAGCAGAAACGAGTAAAACATAGAAACCAAGCTGATTGGTTTAATGATGATATAGCTGATGCAATACAAAAAAGGAACTATGCAAAAAAGAAAAATAATATTCATGACTTCAAATACTGGAAATCACAAGTAAAAACATTAACACATAAGGCAAAAACAGATTTCTTTGAACAAGAGATAAACTCAAACAAGAAAAACCCTAGAAAATTATGGAAAAACTTAAAAATTCAATCTGGCAAAACAGAAAATCATCAAACAAACTACATAAATGATGAGAATGGTTCACCAATAACTGACCCAAAATCAACAGCACAAACTTTTAACAACTTTTTTGCAAATATATTTAAAAAGGCTGAAAACATTTATGAATTATCGGATTCTATGAAAACCGCTTTAAATGATTCTCTGAAATCTGACACTCTAAATCATTCTAATAAATTCAAAATACCCTTTGTTGAAATAAGTTATGTCAAACAAAAGTTGGACAGTCTTGATATTACAAAAGCAACTGGTTTAGATGGCATAAGTGCAAAATTCCTAAAAACAGCCTCAGACGTCATTTGTAAACCTCTCTGTTCTGTAATAAATCTAAGTATAGAACATGGAAAATTCCCAACACAGCTTAAACAATCAAAGGTAATACCCGTCTACAAAAAAGGGTCAAAATCAGACAAAAATAGCTATAGACCAATATTAATACTTCCACTTATTTCTAAAATATTCGAAAAGCATGTATCAGACCATTTGAAATGCTTTCTAGAAAATAATAATTTACTTTTCACTACACAGTCCGGTTTCAGAACAAGCCACTCCTGTGAAACAGCACTTACAAATATAGTTGATAACTGGATCAATACACTAAACAATGGCGAACTTGTTGGTACACTTTTTCTGGACCTATCTAAGGCATTTGACTTAGTAAACCATAACCTACTACTTGAAAAACTACCTTTTTATCATCTCTCTTCACAAGTTATAAATTGGATTAAATCTTATCTGTCAGAAAGGTATCAAAAAGTAAATGTTTCTGGTGTATTATCTGAACCAGCTGAAGTTGTCTCAGGTGTACCCCAAGGCTCAGTCCTTGGGCCCCTTCTATTCATTATATTCATCAATGATCTACCATTTCATATCAAACAATCAATTACTGATATGTTTGCAGATGACACTTCTCTGACAACTACTGGCAATACTTTACAAGAAGTAAACAGCAACCTTCAAAAAGATCTTGATAATGTTAACACATGGTGCATGCAAAATGCAATGGTTCTGAATGCTCAGAAATCTAAAGCTATGCATTTATCAATAAAAAGAACAAAAACAGATAATATGCAACCCCCTACTTTGTTTCTTAATAACCAAGAAATAGAATACACAAACACTGAAAAACTACTTGGAATGTATGTAGACAACAATCTTAAATGGAAAACACAGGTCCAGTCAACTATAAAAAAATGCAACTCACAGCTGTATTTACTTCTTAGACTTAAACAGTATCTTAATCTTCATTCAAGAAAACTTTTTTTTAATGCATACATACTGCCTCACTTGGACTACTGTTGTACTATTTGGGGAAACTGCAATAACGAATTACTATCTGATGTCATTAAATTTCAAAAAAGGGCAGCAAGAATACTCCTTGACCAAAATTTTGATACACCATCAAGTGAATTATTCAAAGAATTAAACTGGATGTCTTTTGACCAAAGAATCATATACAAAAAGTCAATTTTTATGTATAAATCAATTAATGAACCTGACTTTCCAACATATATGAAAAATAAATTCCAGACAGTAAACGAAAGGCACAACTTAAACCTCAAATCAGCACAAAATGCAAAGCTAATTATACCAAAACCTAAAACAGAATTCTTCAGAAAATCATTCGCATACTCTGGACCAAAAATATGGAATGACATACCAGTACATATAAGAAATTCCGATACTCTTCGGAAATTTCAATCAGCTTATATCAAATGGCAGTTTTCACCTTAAACTAGCTGTTGATTTATTCCTGTTGTATAAATTACTTATATGTACTTTTATTATTACTATATTACTATTGTTATCGTTTCTTTTACTTTTGTCCCATATTCTCCCAGTAGGAAAATTTATGATTCAATGATGCCAAATGATGATTTCCTACTCCATTTGAACTTAAATTTATGTATATATATAGATATATTTTAGTTATATTTTAAAATAACTCATGAGCCAATATGTATTAGATAATAATATCACTTAAATTATCATTTGAATTTCCATGGTGTATTAATAAGTATAAATATTGTTTTAAATATGTACTAAATATTGTTTTAAACAGGTACTATGTTAGTTTTACCTATCTGTACATATTGCTCTTTTTCTCTGTATTATTGTACAATCATATCATCTTTTGCTTTATCAATCATTACTTCAATTTAATTGATCTATTTTAATAATATTTGTGTATATATGTTGTGTATATGTTGTGTACATGTAAACTGATTGTAATAATGTTATGCTGAGGCCCACATGGAAGATCGGGAAACTGAATGTGTAAGCCTCGTTAAATAAAGTCGTTACTTACTTACTTACTTACTTACTTACTTACTAACCGATGCTAAATATTAATATGTCTTTTCAAAACGAGTTTGCCTTAGAGAAAACGTGATAATTGAGGTTATATTTTTTTCGAAATTTTTAGAATTTTTTTCTTTCTCAAAGCCTTAATATATAATGAAATTCTAAAATTTCTGGAAAGTGACCCATTGTGAATTATCTAACTCTTTTTCCGCTGTTACTTTTGGCAATTAGTACAGCTAGAGCAAGAGCTTCCTCCGGGCGGGAGCAACGCTCGACTTTTTTACTTTTTCTAAAAGAAAACAAATAAACGGTTTGAACAATTGTCAAAAAAAAAAGGTTAACTTTTCCTTTTTATAATTTAAATAGATCTGTAGAACCACAATAGTTGTATCCAAGTTTAAATCAATTTCGTGTATAAATAACAAAATTCTGACAATTTAACACAAAATTCAATAATTTTAACTTGACAGTCAATGTCAATTAAAGCTTCATGTCAATGTCAGATCAATATTTCATAATAATATTCATGTTGTTTTGTCCAAGTATGAATCTTATCTATTTACTATAATTACCAAGTTACAGGCAATCAAATGGAAAATGATAATGATAACAATGTAGATTTCAAAAGTCTTTATAAAATACAAAATAGAAAGACTCCTTGTATTTATTTTGTCAGTCATACATAAGTTTTCTCGACAAGTACAAAGATAGTTCATGATGAATAAATCTAACTGGTCAGCACTGGTCACTATAACATTATGCTAAAATCACTTAACCCATTACGCAATATACACGCCTCTCAAAGCCTTTTTCACCCCCCTTTTTGTTGTCTAAATGGTTAAAAAATGACTTATTTAGGCCCCCAACACTTGTTTTTGTTTGAGAATGTTGTTTAACAAAGTGTCCACTTTTTCGACGCGGCCCCTCAACCAAAAGATACATCAGGGGGTTGCCAGAAGGGGGATGTGCCCCCTTCTGGGGTGGGGGGGGGTGAAGGTGGCGGCAGTCCCCCTCATTGCCATGAAAATTTTGGACTTTGGCTAAAAATGAACCCAGATCGATTATAAGGTAACGTGTAACCAACGCTGAAAGCATTTGACTCTATCTCAATCCATTGAGAAGTTGCAGCACTTTGAAATCCATTTTGATGGAAAAAATAGTGATTTTTTTTTGCAATTTTGAGATGTTCATCAAGGCCATGGTAACAGGAAATTTAAGCCTGAACATTTTGTTGCAAAGGCAATGGTCAAGTCAACATTTGTGCCAAGTTTGATAAGTATTAAGGTAGTTTTTATAGTTTAATAGCAACTTGTGACGAGAGACTTTTCAATGAAAAAAGCCATTTTTCACAAAATGCTCATGAAGTAATGGGTTAAGTAATTTTTAAAAATTATAATCGGTCACCAGAGGTTTTATTGTTTTGTAAGATGTAGAATCTTTGGGGTGTAAATAGTTATGATATGTATAATGTAATAAATTATTTTAGATATATTGAAGTAGTTATACATGTATAAGTAAGTTTTAATTCATGTATGGTAAAATAATATAAAAGCATATATAACATGTATACTTTATAGCTACATAGCACTGATGCAATAAGATAGATGGTGAGAGATTAAATAAACTAAACAATAGAAGTTAACAAAATGTACGCATATAGAGTACTTTTCAAAAAAGGGGAGAGCACTCATATTATCCTACTTGCCAATAAAATATCGAAATCATTATAAATTCAAAGAAAAATCAATACGCTTGAGCAATCATCGGATGTCTATCCAAACATGGTATACAATTAAATAACGAATAAAGAAAAAATGTTAAAAATCTTATGAATAAAGAAATAATTGTTTTAAGCTAATCCCATCAAAGGGAAAATATGGTTAACCAATTAATGTAGAAAACAATGCGATGCTAGTTCTTAAATGTTTTAGATACAAATGATTACAAGAATATTTAACACAATTACGTTATAAACATATGGTTAAAAGAACGAAAAGAAATATTTAGTTTTTGTGCTTCAAGTATCGACTGTCTTATGTCATTAAGCACGAGAAAAAACGAGAATTTGTATTCCTCTGACCTGTGTCGTCTGCAATTGATGTTAATTAACATAAAGAATTACAACCCGTTAGATTACCAGACATACAGGTATGTTTATTTACTTATCTAAGACGTTTATCTTAAACTAGTATTGTGAATAAGATTTGTACATTAAAATAATTAAATTATGAAATTAAATATTTATTCATTATATTATGGTAAAATCCAATGATTTTATTTCACAAATTTTAGAGAATACGATGTGGAATTTAACTTACATAAGCACAAATGAAAATAATTTCTGAAAATGCTGGGCTTTCATTGTTCAATAAAACTAATTTTACTTTCACGTGGGCGTTATAACTGATTTTCTTTTTATAAATGTCAGACAGATTTAGTCATTTTATATCTGTTTTACTGCAGAACTTAATACGTGAAATTACTGATATTGTCTTCATTTTGATAAATATATGGGGGTCAGTATACGTTTCCGTACAAAACTACGGAAACGTGTACTGACCACCCTTATATTTATCCAAATGAAGACAATATCAGTAATTTCACGTAAATTATATAGTTAAACTTATAATACAGCACGTTTGTAACGTCACTTTTCATTGAAAAATCGTGACGTTTATATAGTTTTATATACACAGCTGCTAACGACTCATGAAGAAATCTTACTTTTTTCTTTAAAAAATGATGCTTGTTGTATTATAAATTCGTTATAAAGATTGTTGACAGGTTATATGGCCGTATATAAACGGCTGTTCGAATATAACCCTCGCCTGGCGGCTCGGGTTATATTTACAAATAGCCGTTTATATAGGCCATATAACCTGTCAACAATCTTTATAACAAATAAATTTGTTTGTTTGTTTTGGGTTTTACGTCACATCGACACAGTATAGGTCATATCGCGACGTTCCAGCTTTACTGGTGGAGGAAGACCTCAGGTGCCCTTCCGTGCATTATTTCAGGCACGAACGGGCACCTGAGTAGAACCACCGACGTTCCGTAACAAATAAATAGAGGATATTGAATGAGTGTACGTTCGATACTGGATTTATTGTACGAGTTGAATAAAATTATATTGAGGCGAGCATAATATTATTTTATTCAACGAGTGCAATAAATTCAGTAATGAACTTACACGAATTTAATATTCTATTTGTCATATTACTAAATTAAAGACCGTTTAAAGTGAAATAAGAGCCATTTTTCATTGACGCGCCTATAGTATAACGCGAACATTTAGCGCGTCTTTACACTATATTTGTATAACGCTAATAACGCCACGACAAAATATATGCACGGCCGTGCAATACCATTTTTACGGAGTCGCAGAATCGGCACGGGTGCGTGATAATATATAAAATGACTAAAGCTATCAGATATTTATAAAAATTCATTTATATCTCCCATGTGAAAGTAACATTTTTTTTTGAAACGATGAAAGTCCGGCTTTTAAAGCTTTTATTTTAATTTAAGTAAAATTCCACTTCGTATTATTTAAAATTTGTGACATATACTCATTGGATATTACAGTTATATATATTGAATATTTACATGTATTTAATAAAGTATTATAGGTTAGAAAGATATATGTATTCAAATTAAATTTACAATGTTTACTGTTTAATTATCTGCATCCAAATGTAAGGCATGTACAAATGTTGCGTTATATAGTTCTCAGAAATACGCAGATTGTATAATTGGATGTTTTCAATTTCATGGTGCCTGTACCACGTGACTGTTTGTGATCTGCAAGAGCAAAAACCAATACAAAAAAACGGTCCAGAATTTTTGGTCATGATAACTTTCTTTGACCCTAAAAGTAATAATAAGGCTAGACAAATTCAAGTTTGGATCTAATATAAATATTTTAGACATTGAAATGAAAACGATGCTGTATGGGATACAATATGGATTTGATGATGTTTTTTGGACTCTGAAATTGGGAACGCGGTTAAAGTGAAAAGATAAGATCCAATATTGATGTTCATTGGAACATCACGTAGTTCAAATGCTGAAAGTTTATCGGTATATTTTATAAGGCGTGATAAAAGTAATATAATTACTTATCTGATTGTTTTACTTGTTGCGGTTTTAAAACAAATACAATGCATATAAATATCATAAAAGTATCAAATAGACCGACTAGTGTATTACGATGTTCACTA
The DNA here is from genome assembly GCF_026571515.1 of Ruditapes philippinarum. Classification (NCBI taxonomy): domain Eukaryota; kingdom Metazoa; phylum Mollusca; class Bivalvia; order Venerida; family Veneridae; genus Ruditapes; species Ruditapes philippinarum. The sequence goes on from NW_026862559.1 coordinate 154,478, forward strand.
AAATGACCGTTCAACAGCTCATTTAGAGTCAACACTATCGTTTTTGGTTACTTAGGATGCAGATTCCGGGATATGTGAATTTTTTGAGAATTTCGATTAAAAGACATTACTGTTTAGGTCAGAAGCTTACTCATTGTCATCTCTCAGTTGGCCTTCATATGAAAGATTATACATTTTATTGATTTAGTGTTAATATTGATTTGTACTTTCTTTACAAATATGTCCAGTTGTACTTGTTACTGTGTCCTTTCGAATAATAATTAGATCCTTCCGATAGTGTATCTTTCCTCCTTTTCAACTCATTGCTTTTTGTTTGTCATAGCACATTTCTCAATTCAAATATCATTACTTCATTTAAATAGATTAAAGTAATGATGAAGCTTTAAAATAACTTAGGATTGAGTATTGTTTGCGGAGACATTTTGAATGAAATAAAAGAAATAATGAGTTTGTTTTTCGCTACATATCACACACCGAAAAGCAAAAAGATCATAGACATTGTATGTATGTATTCTATGCTTAATGAGGGTCCATTCGCCCTATATATACACGCACTTGTGAAAATATTTCAGTTTTCACAAAATGTAACCAATGAAATTCCAGCGTTTGTACCTTGTGATCTATCAATTTAATTCACAATTGGTGTTATTAATTTTCAATAAGTCCATATTTATAAAATAAGTATTGTGCTCGCGTGCATGCCTCAGACAAGCATACTTTACGGTAACAATTGCCAGTTAAATTATTGTGGTACAAAGATTTTCCTCATACGTCTTTAACCTCAATGTATGACAATGATGCATGGGCATAAATGATTAATCATTTTTCTATAAAAATAAAGCACAGTGGGTACAAACTATAGCCATTTGATTAGTTCAGGGTTAACAAGTTAAATTTTGCCTCACTATTGAAACTTTTGGCCACCTCTGGGAACACCTATACGTACGTTTATAATACTGCACTTTTGTAACGTCATTTTTCAGTGGATAATCGTGACGTTTATATAGTATTAATACACTTGTTACTATATATAGTAACAAAATTGCCCATGATTTCAACTGATTATGAGTGTCAAGTTACCTATTATGAGTTTGCGGCCCGGGGCCAAGAACTAGTTATCAGCCCGCAGAATTAATGCACGTTCACAAACTGAAACAATGACGTCAGATTTTACGTCATTAAACAGTTTAACTGTAAAAGTGAAAGTAGGTTCTAAGTACGAATCGATTGATTTTATTATGAGAGCTTAAGCGTATTTCGTACAAGCACATCCTTTCAACTATTGAAATTTACGACATAATGAATACGACAAATTCATTCCGAAAAAAGAAATACAAGTTTGCTTCTAGATTTTAGTGTACTTTGTACACATAACAAGTAAACAACTCTGTAGAAGTAACTGTACCAGGAATTTCAACGAAAGAAATATCAAAGTATTTGTTTTAGAAAAATCTAGTGTATCAAAGACATTAATACACGTCATAGTTGTGCCAGAAGGTGATAATCGGCCCTGAAATGAATAATGCCCTCGGGCTGAAGCTCTCGGGTCCATTATTCATTTTGCGGGCCGGCCCTACTCTGCCGTGTATAAATATCTTATTATATACACAGCTGCTGTCAATTTGTAAAGAATTGTCAATTTTATCTCTAAAAAAGGAAGTTTGCAGTATTATAAATTCGTTATAATGATTGTTGACAGGTTATATGGCCGAATATAAACGGGTGTTTGCAATATAAGCCTCGCCAGACAGCCAGGGTTATATTTACAAACAACCGTTTATATAGGGCCATCTTACCTGTCAACAACCTTTATAAAAAAATATAAACACAGCTGCTGTCGATTCAGGAAGAAATCTTACTTTTTCTCTAAATTCGTTATAATTATTGTTGACAGTTTATATGGCCGTATGTAAACGGCTGTTTGCATATAAGCGCCCGCGAGCGGCTTGGGGCTATAATTACAAATAGGGTTTATTAGGGCCATATAACTGTCTCAATATTTAACTTAAATATAAAAGAATTGACGTCATGTAAAATTATGCTGCCTGCATACCAATTTTACTGATCGAAAAACGGCACTTAACCATCCTTATTGATATCAACAGCCACCAGGTCAGAAAGCGATGTTATCTAATGCTACGTGCAGCCCTTATGATCATATTTATGCCACCACAGAAACTGCCATGCAATGGCATATAACGATTCACTTGTGTGTGAGCGTTTGTGTAAGATGCGTACAATTGAGTTGTGAGTGGTATCGAAATTGGAAGTTTCTTTTATATTTAGTATATTTTATAAAATTAAATGTAAAATGAATTTTAACTATATAAATATATTAAAATGAATTGGTCAATAATCGAAGGTAAATAAATTTGTAAGTATTAAGAATCATATATGCTGATATAACAACTTACCTTTAACGCTTTTTCATTATCTCCTTTGAAAATGATTCCCTCTTTCTATTCACAAACAACAATTGATTTACTTTAATTTGACGGGTGTTAAAGTTTTATACTTATTGTTATCTATAGTTTCAATCATGTGACAAGCCATTTGTTTATCATTGGATATATCATTCAACAGAGACGCGTGCCTGTTCTTAATTGTGGACACCAAATCTGACTACGTAATATACATCTTTAGCTGTTGATAATATTGTTGTAATTCTGCTTGCAAGAAGTTTTTTAAGTGGTTCATAATAATTCTGGTAAAAATAACGACTTTCACTTTCAGTTCAACCAAACGTACATTGTATCATTATTTTTTTCAATATATCTACTCACGACTCTTGTGACTAAATACTTATCATTTTAAGGATACACTATCTGAATAAACAAACAATATTACAATTATCTGTTTTTATATATTCAAATATACATGATACTGTACACACGATTTGTTGAAACACAAAAAGTAAATAATGTAGGGGATGATTCATATTTAACAAAATCATCCTTTTATTGTCGATCACATAATTTTGAAATAGTTGAAAATTAGGTTATTATACCCATGAGAATGTACGTACATTAAGATAAAAAGAATCAATTGTCTCCCATTAAGTAAACAATACAAATGGATAATGCAATCGATAATGTATGTGAACACATACATTTGCATGCACACCTCATTATAGATATAATATGATTAATTTGGGGTTAAAAATTTCCCAAATTCCCAAACAACCACTATGAAAAGAGAAACACGAAAATATTATGTTTGTTTAAATTTGTTTGTTAATTTATTCGTTATTACTTATAATTAAAAGGACCTTCAAAACCCCCTTAATATGTCTATTGGTACAAAAAACCTTCACCGATTTAACTGACATTCATTTTGAAGATACCCTATATAATAGTATCTAGTGTACGAGATAACTTGTACATATATAGTATTCAAATCAAACAATGTTACTCGTACATAATCGTTATGAGGAGTAATTTTGTTATAGGGGTGGTTTTAAAAACAAGTTCATTCGGGCTGAGGAAACAAAGGTTCTTTGCAGACAACTCAATCACTCCTACGCATGTGTAATTAGAACACACCTTGTATACTTTTATTTAAGTTTGACTTTTATTTTGAAAATATAATGACCAGGAACAATGCACTTTCCAGCCACTACAAATCTCAAGTCAAATACCTAGGCAACTTATCAATATTTTTACCTATTTCATGCCACTTAACTTACCGTTTTCCCAATCAGAGAAAAATGTCTTACTTTGCTAATTTACCATATTATAACGTTTCGGAGGAGCCGTCCTAGGTGTTGTGCTCACAGGCCCCATAAACACACCTTAGTCTGTATTTCTTTGATGTAGCTTTTTGGTAAAAGTAACTTGGCTTTCTGTCTTATTTTCAAACTGGCGACGTATTGTCATTTACTGCTCCATATTTAACGTCAAAGAGAGTTTTCAACATATGTCAATGAATTGTTTAGACTAACACCAACTCTATCCATTCTAAATGTTGAATAATTTATCCTTGTTGTGGGTAGGAAATAAAGCTGGGATAACATACATTACGGTGTTCAATATCATAACTACAGCTTATTGGTATATCTAATTACAGTTTATATTTGTCATTTAAAAAGTGCGGTCTTCACTTAATTGTTCATTTTATTATACCATTGTACTTTTAGTCATTATACGAGGTATGATCAAAAAAATTTTGGTCCGATATACTTCTAGCCATTACTCTGACATTAGGGCACAATACGTCGATACCAATATCTAATTAAAGGTTACTGACCGAGTTACACGCGGTTTTACCCAGATTAAATAACATATTAAGTAACACAAAACACATTTTGATCAGCAGAGGGGAGTGTCGTTTAGACCAAAAGGAGAAAGTTGAATTCAAAGCCGTCATTAAGTACCTCTGTAAGAACGGAATGTCCCCAAGGAAATCCATGAAGACTTCATGGATACATTTGGGAAAGAGGCCCCTTCCTAAAGCACTGTGAAAAGAATGGGATGCTGAATTTAAGAGGGGCAAGGAGAGCATTGGAGATGATGAGTGGCCCGGGCGGCCAACAACGATGAAACTGCCAAAGCTGTGCACTAATTTTGGGAAAGTCAGGGTAAAATCATGATTGACTATATTGAGCAAGGTCGTGCCATAAAAGGTACATACTTTGCAGACAAATTGAGACATCTGCGTCAATAAATCGCGCGTAAAATGAGGTGCAAACGGACTCAAGACGTTCTGCTCCCTCACGACAATGCGCCAGCTAACACAGCCAAAGTTGCTCTGGCTGCTGCAACTGACTTTGAAAATTCTTTCCTATCCCCCATGTTTCCGGACTTGGCCCGCTCTAACTTCTATCTGTTTCCGAAACTGAAAACCAACCTCCGTGGCAGATGTTTTGGAAGCAATGAAGGTCTCATGAAAGCGGTCAATGAGGTATTTTATGACCAAAATAGAGAGTTCCAATTCTAAGGGTTAAATAAGTTGGAGCACAGGTGGGCAAAGTGCATTGATGTAGAGGGCGATTATATTGAAAAGTAAGACCATTAGTTGGGTTCTCTGACTACCGGACGTACATTGGGCCGAGTACTTTTTTTTATCAAACTTCGTATACTTAATACTAGGTACATTATATTCCATCGGTATGATAAAGATATTCAGAAGATTAGATTGTTTGATGAAGGTGAATCATATCAAATAGGGCTTAACCTATATAACATTGAACTTTAAAGAGGTATGTACTTGATGGGTCATCCGTTCTGTACCAAATAAAATCATTCAATTATTCAAGTATATTTGTCGACCAGGTTGTTCAGAAACTGAACGATTATATAAAAAATCATATAACTGCAAATAAATTCAAATTCAAAAAAGTTTTTATAAGAATTTCCAAAGTGGTATTTCATAACAATAAACATTGAGTAAATGTATGTACATATATATTAACTCCCGATACATCTGCCGACTCAAAATGAAAGAATTTATTTTAAGTCGATTGGTTAACAATGAGCACAATTTCAAAACATATTTCAAATATTGATGAAAACAAAAGAAGCGTTTTTAAATATTCTAACAGCAAATTTCTTCGACATTTATATTTCTACATGATTTCATATGACATTTAAATGATAAATTATTAATATGGTTCTAGAACATTTTGTTTAATATAAAAACACACGGTTTGTTATCATACTTCATTATGGTGGCCGTTTGTGCCCATTTTAAACTCTCAAAAAATATTATCGTTTTATCATAAAATGCGGGCAACTCACAAACCCGCAGGTTTTCCGTAGAAATCATACAAAATGTCGCGGTGAACATACAAACTTTGATATTTATAACTATTATTGCAAACGGCGAGGATCATTTTGACACCAGTGACCGGAAGCGTTTTATCCATCATTTGTCTATAAAATGTCGAGGTACGGAAATAAATCCACGACATTTTGCAAAATTTTGTAGAAATTGTACAAGTCAATGATAAAATAATGAGCTGCGACTTTTTGTTCCTCAACAATCATGGTCTCATAAAAATCGCGTCGGGTATTAACGATTTCATCCGTGATTTTTTAACCGCCATAAAATGCGAGGCTCAAATTCCACTTTTTACATGGCACGTAAAAAAATAATATCGCCAAAAAATGGCCGCAATTGCGTACCTAGAGTATGCATTTTTGCGTGGCTGAGTCTATTATGTAGACAGAAAATGTCATGGTTTTTTGTGTATTTTTATTTCTCCTGAGCGTCCACAAAGCAACCACATACACTTCTTAATAAGAGATACAAAGTTGTTATACTTATTTATCCTTATTTTGAGTAAATAACCCTACTTAGTTGTAAACGGTAGTAGGCTTTTATTGCTCTAAATTAAAAGCCAAGACGTCCTTTTAAGGCTTTTACGACTTCTAAAGTGAAGTAGCAAAGTCCGGTTTAGATTCTTTTTAAATTACAGATGTCCATTCGACCACATACATGCATCGAGGACATATTTTAAGAAAGTGACAAAGCAACCACATGCACGCATTACAGGATTCCCCTTCTCAAACGTGAAAAGGACAAAGAGTTGTCCGCCATTGAATTAAATGGCAGACTGGGAATGTGGCATTGCCTTTGATTATTGATAATACACATAAATCACATATATGTCTTGAATTGGTTTATATACAACAATACTAACTAAAACCAAACGGAGTATCAGTTTATGTCCTATTTAGCTTGCTTTTACATTTGAAGAAGATCATATACATTTATGATTTCTTGTAACATTTTTAGTTTAAAGATTTCTCTACTATTCATTCTCTGTATTTAACAGAATTATGCTAATTTGCAAAACGTGAATGTTTCAGAAACGTTTAAGAGCCATTAAATATCAGAGATAAATAATTGTTGATAAATAATTAAATATTAACCCTTGGGTATTTTCGCAAAAATACCCATTTAATTTTTTATTCGACTTATTCTTCCTATAAAAGAAAAGATAGCTGATGGGCTGAAAGAAAACAATAATAGATTAGACTTCTGCGGCCGACAAATAAGACACTGGTAAGACTGTACATATTTGCAAGTCCTATCTTCCTTGCTGAATTTTTAAAATGAACTGTTCAAGTTTCCATTTTTTAGAAATGTCAATCAATCTGAGAATATCAAAAGATTGATTTCTCAAGTCGGTCAGCCAACAGAGCAAGTTTAATCTGCACATAAGTACTCTTTCTTCCCTCATAGCATTATACTATGGAATAAACTCCCTAAAATTTTTTGCCACCCTGCGCAACTTGAGTCAGTTCAAACAGGCAGTGGTGGGTTTGCAGTACTTGTCTTACTCCCAGTGTTTTTAAACTATTTGATCTCTTATCATCTTGTTTCACTAAAACATTTAAAAATGACTAGAATACATTTTCAGTCTCACCTTCCTAGCATGTTTATAATGCTCGGACATATGTTTTGCTTTTCTTTTGCCCTTTTAATAAATAATTCGACGTGCACGTAATTCTTGCTTATATAACACTCATAAGAGGGATTGGCAGTATCCAGAGAGATAGGTAGATATCATGTCGGTTCCAACAGTGTGAAGTTGCACTTTTGTTAACAGTTGTCGTATTTACAAAATTGATTTAAGCTCATTCAAATTTTAAACACAGTCTATTTAACAGTTTACACACGGTAAACGTAATTTCAAATCAGACAGAGCCAATAAATTTAGTGCCAATTCACATTACCTGAGAATATAACCAGCACCATACGTCTATTAATTCAACAATGAGTGACATAACAGATTATTTACATACAAAATGTGTTCTAAGTGAATATAGTTTTGTCCTGTAACTACTTGTCAATAAAAAGCTAATTCGATGCCCATTTCGCATTAACTTTTTTTATCATCATATAAATTTTATTAACGATAGATTTAAGCCTCAGTTGTGGATAAAGGTAAGAACTATTATCTGAATGACCGATGGTCAGTTATAACCATAACGCTATTGAATATATATAAGTTTTATTCTAAGTACTAGAGCATATGTTTACATGTTAAAGCATTCTATCAAACTGGTATCAAGGAGACAAATCTACACTGAGTTAAACCGAGTATATCTTATAACACAACAAGGTACACTACGAATGAAAATATAATAACCGCGTCCACGACATGTGGGTTGCTAAATGAAAAACGTATATACATGTGTTTTGTCACAAAGGGGCTCTTTGTTATAAGTTGTGGTTGTCAATCTATAATACCGACTTAGATGACCAACCACATTTCTTGGTACATCACAGCTAATCCTCTCAGACTATCTGATAGATAGCTACATCAGATCACATACATAACGTTTATATTGGCATTTTACCAACATCAATTTAGGTATTGAAACATTTTACGGTAATGTTGTGACAAATAACGGTTACAGGAAATGATGTGACCTTAAAAGTCATCATTGCGACATTTAACGGCAATATATTTTGGGGCATATAGCGGCTGTTGCGACACTAGGCGACAATAGTGTGACATTTAGTGGCAAGTATGATACGTAGCGTCGTTGCGACATATAACAGCGCAATATACATTGCATAATTATACCTTATTTACCTGACCGAGATATCCGTGACCTTTTTTTATTTCCAAAATGTAAGTCTTAATTTTACATTGGGAGAGAAATTTTTGATAACATAATAAAGTGTCTGTCGTTTTCTAAGATAAAGAAGAAAGGTGCAGAAATGGACTGATATCTAAATGTTTTAAAGAATTAAACCTTTTTTGATTCAACGTGTATAGGGAATCTGTAATGATGACAAACTCACGAATTGTAGAAAAACTTGCAAAATCATTTATCTACACAACAATTTTATTACATAAACAAGACAAGTTCATTTGGACAAAGCTCTTGATAATTAAATTCTGTCACAACCCAGCATATGCAATGATATTAGTCCCAGGACCACCGATTAAAATTAATCTCCGACGTTCTCTGCAAAAATCATAACATTGCTGCTTAAAACATACTTTAATCATTTGTATGCATCTCTTAGGTCAAACAGAAAGATGATTTTGACCCATGATTTTTGTAACTTGTGTAGGTGCCATACGACCTATACTGTGTTAGTGCGTCCCAAAAACAAACAAACAAAGAAAACCAAAACACGTGTTCTTGTTCAAACTCTAAAGTCAGCTTTTAAAGTGTCATCAAGGACCGTTAACAAAAATGTTACTTCGGTGTTGTTATATTTTTCTGGTCGTTCGGGAGCATTGAATCCAACACTTTTAAGTGTTGAAAATTGAGTACCGCTCAAGCCGGTGCCAGGGTGCCGGGGAATGGTGTTATTTTTCATTATCCCTCATGTACAGATTCAATCAACCGAGTCTGCAATGTTCATGTAATTTTGTTGTGATTAATGCTTCCGAGGGATCACACATTTTTCAGATTATTAAAAGCTGGGCAACTATGTTACTGGTATTTTATATATAATCCAGTTAAAGTTGAAAATATACGTTCAATTCGTCAGAATTGTTTCAAATATGAAGAAAAAATACCATCGGTAGGACAAAACTAAGTCGGCTTGTAGAATAGAAACATACATGTGTTTAGACTATTTTCATAGCATTCTCACAACTGACAGAGGCACACATGTGTATTTGTTTAAGTATGTTATCATCATTAAGTTCTAAGACCATTTCAGATAAAATATTTCTTCGAGAAGAAGACAAAATGTCTGCATTGAAATGGAAAAAAGAGAGGAAAGCAGGGATGGGCTCCACTTACTTTGCTTGTTCCTTTTAAATGGTCCTGAATAAAAACATAAAAGTAATCATTTTGCGGTTGTAATGTGAAAAATAATACTAATCATAAACTTTTTATAGAACCATGCAAATAATCATTAGGAAAAATATTGACCACAATGTAGCTACAAACATTTACGAAACTTATTGATGACATTTGATCCTTTTGTAAAAAATAACAAGTCAATATCAGGTTTTATTATATAATCTATAAATAGCTTTGAAATGCCTTTCTCTGATTGGCTAACAAGCAACATTTTGTAAAAAATAACAGGTCAATATCAGAGTATATTCACTGATTTTTTCCCTAAAAATAGATTTTCAGAGTATATTCACCGTTTTTTCTTCTAAAAATAGATTTTCTGGAAATCCCACTAAAGACGCGAGACTATGACGTGACGTCATGTTATGTTTGTTGTTATAACAGAATAAACATTAAGTGTCTCGTATATAAGAGTCAAATAAGTCTATTTTAGTGACCAACAACAATACAAATAAGCGTGTCAATGCGCTTATTTAAAAAAGAAAGGGCCAAACTATGGAAAAAGTAGACAAGATGAAAAATGGCAGATATGATAAACCATATAAAAGCTATTTATAAACTATAAAATAAAACAGATATGTACTTTTTAGCTGTTGAATATGATGTGATATGTACTGAAAAATTAATATTGACCTCGGCTATCGCCTCGGTCAATATTTTTTTCAGTACATATCACATCATATTCAACAGCTAAAAAGTCCATATTTGTATAATATTCACTGTTTTTTCCTAAAAATAGATTTTCAGAGTATATTCACCAGTTTTTCTTCTAAAAATAGATTTTCTGGAAATTCCCCGAAAGACGCGAGACTATGACGTGACGTCACGTCAGATTGTTGTTACATGTACATGTATATATCATTCTGGAAAAAAATGTGTGATGACTCTTAAATAAGAGTCAAATTAGTCTATTTTAGTTACCTTCTTCACATTTTAAGAACACTAAGAAAAAAGCTTGCAAATGCACTCATTTAAAAGATAAGGCCAATTGTGGAAAAATTAGACAAGCTGAAAAATGTTGATTTCTGCTGTAAGCAATGGCAGATTTGATAAGCCATATAAAAACTATTTATAAATTATATAATAAAACAGATATGTACTTTTTAGCTGGTGAATATGATGTGATATGTACTGGAAAATTAATATTAAACCTCGGCTATCGCCTCGGTCAATATTAATTTTTACAGTACATATCACATCATATTCATCAGCTAAAAAGTCCATATTTGTATAATATTTCATTTCAATATAAAACAAAGTTGAGCATCTAAATGAGTAATGCTATAGAAACCATAGAAATGTATACATGTGTATTTAGATTACTAGGTAAATGCTTATTTCTGCGTCATTTACCCGGATATGAATGATGAATTTTGTTTCGATATAACGTATTTGCCTGATATTCTATGGTTTAAAGATATATATAAAGGTACATTTAGTATATTAACTCCTACTTTAACTTTTGTTTCAGTGTCATATCAGTTCACCTTGTCAACACGCCGATATATTCACCTCTTTATCTAAACTACCTCGACTGACATTGATACGTGGTCTTTAATCAAATATTTGAACACTGATATCTTGTCTCTGATGTGTGCCGTCATTATATAGTCCTATATTTCAACATTGTTCAAAGTTCTATTATTGTATGATAAAAAGTCCCCCATTCGTACACCACTTCAATAGCATTTAACATAACTAGTAAATATTTACATGTAGAGTGACTGATTTTATTTGGGTGTCATTGCGATTCGTGTGTTTTTTTCTTCATTTTATTTTCAGATGTTATCGATTTCTTTTAAAGAGAATATCGTCATGTATCAATGATATCTTATGCATAATTAGACCTATTATAAATGACACCAAAGGTTTGTTTCTTTTGGAAAACATTGAAAATTGGATGATACAAATGAAAAAAATCACAATGTTTATCATCTCTCATGTCAGATAATATTAAACATGTATCTGATATCACATTTTATTGATATTTTTTCTAATTTTATTTCTTCTTTTTGTTTCTTTTTTGTTTTGTCTAAATTATTTTGTTTAAATTCATTGTTGTATTACTTATTTTTCCGCTTGTTTGTTACCTGCATTGTTTGTGTGATAAAGCTTACTAGCTTAATTTGAAGATACTATCATATTTGACACAGAATCGTTTGTATTAGCTACAGGTTAATATATTTGGTTTGATTTATTTAACTTAACCTTTCGTCTTGATACAGTCTCAAATCTATTTATCATCAATACTAAAATTGATGTCATCCTATTTCAATCTGTTCGCTTAAGAGATAATTCATGTCTCAAAGAGGGTGTGGACGGTAGTTTGCACTTTACAGTACCGTCCATGAACAGACTCCATCAAACCGAGCCTGCAACATTTTCAAATTTTGCCGTGTTGGACTTTCTTTATGGATTTTTATTGTCTCTATTTTTTCAAGTCATGCAGGTGACGTGGTTTCAATCACTGTTGTCACTTCGAAGTTTGTAACACTCCTGGTTAGTCAAAATTATTGTTCCTGTTTCGGCGTAATGACCTATAAACTTTGTTGTTCGCCATCAAACCAAACAGAAAAATTACGCACTTATTCTAACAGGTAGTAAAATAAAAGTGCAACATTAAACACATGACAATGCTGGACAGGTACATAACTTTGTCCTGTCAAAGTTTTGTACCCATCCACAATTTTTGCAAAGAATGGAAACTACATTATTTTACATATGACCATTTGTAAGCGTTTCTGGTCAAATTATGATCAACTGCAATTTTATCAATTTTTTTCATAACGTAAGAAAATTTAGTAATGAGTATTGTATAATATGTGGGGACTATAACTTGGTCATTGTTCCGCAACTATTACAATTATAAAAGGTTTAAAAATAAATATGCAAGGAATACAATGATAAAGTATATGCATGAGTACTGCCTGGTTGATATTTGTGGAAAACTCATTCCAAGTAAACAGCAATACACCCGGCGACGAACACGGCCAATTCAACAGGCAAGATTAGATTACTTTTTCATATCTGAAGCTATTTGTAGAGCAACAAAGTATTTATCACTCTATTATAACACTGAAATTGAAATTGGATAACTTTAAACATGGTAAAGGTCTATGGAAACATAATTATTCTCTTTTAATATATCTAAAATATCTTGAAGCAGTACATGAGGTGAAAGAATAGTTCAAGATGCAATATGCTCTACTGGTTTATAATATTGATAATATAAAGAATGTTCTAGATAATGAAATACAGTTTACAATAAATGACCAGCTATTTATAAAAATTTTACTTTTAGAAATTAGAGGAAAGTCAATATCTTATAGCTTATACATAAATAAGCTAGCGAATTCATTAGATCAAATTATTGTTAGACTGCTTTTACTAAAAGATGAATTTTCTCAGATAAATAATGAACGACTCCAGGGATACCTTATAAGATCAAACGCTAAATTAATTCTTTAAGGTGAAAATATTTTTGCAATTTAGAAAAATATAGTTACATTTCGAAAACAATTTATAAAGATAAAAAAAAATGGAACTGTAATTGATAATCCGGAAGACATTTTAAAAGAAACAGAACAATATTATGAAGCTCTGTTAAAAAAAAGAAAAATGAAACAATCGATTTTAATGATTTTACATATTAATAATACTTAACTCACAGATACAGAAAGCCAAATCTTTGAAGATGATCATTTGTTTTAAGAAACATATCAAACAACAGAAGCACCGGCTCATCCGGTTTTGGAGTCAATTTTTATAACGTATTCTGGTAAACAATGGGACATTTATTGTAAGAGCTCTCAATCAGTTATCCATTACGCAAACACAAGGAATAATTACATGTTTACCTATGGAGGGTAAATCTATTTTTTTTTCTTAAGAATTGGAGGCCAATTACTTTTGTTAAATATATAAGATTGGATTTGGATGCATTGCAAACAGAATTAAAATATTTTTCAATAAACTTATAAGCAAAGATCAAACGGGTTTTATAAAAAGAAGATTTATAGGAGAAAATGTTAGATTGATATATGATATTATGAATTATACAGAAGAAAATAATATTCCTAGATTACTTCTTCTGATTGACTTTGAAAAAGCATTCGGTTCTTAAAAGGGAAAATAACTAATAATTATAACAAAAAAGTGCTTGAACGATTGCTGTAGAGTTTAATGTATAACAAGGGTAAACCTAAATAGCCTACAATCGTCACATTATCAATAAGCATTGAAGACATTTACTGAGATAATAAGAAGTAGATATATACATAAACTACTCATTCACTTTATAAGTTAACATCATAATAAACTAATGCTACATGTAGAAAGTTATTTTTCACTCCATGTGTTCTTAATATATATATCCCGAATTTTTCTTTTTTTAAAAACATTTGTTTGAATTTGGTTTACCATGTTTGAGAAATAGATAAAGTTGACACATATATCCGTAAGAGATATAATTACTAAAGGTATATACGATGTATAATAAGTGGTAAAAGTAATTGTATACTTGTGAAATGAAGATGTATCGAGCTTCATTGGCTTTATTATATATGATTTACTATAACATAACATTTTTACTAACACATATTTCTGGGCATAGCAAGCTATAAAAATGTAACCTTTTATCGATAAAAGAACAATAAAAACAGAGAGAAAAACCCCCGAAAACTCACTGTAAAAGGTTTATTATTGGAACATTGCATTTTAACAATACAAATAAAAACAAAGCTATGCTTATATTAAATAATGATAATGTCTAAACACAATATCATGCAACTTTACAACATTTGGGTTGCAAGCAATCAATAGCAGTTTAAAATTATTGTTCACCAATATAATAAACGTATATAGAGTGGTGATAAACCTTTAAGTTTATAATACATACCTGTGTAACCTGTTGACACACAAACATACAGTGCCTTTATATATTTTTGCTTAACGTTTCAACTTGTTTTTTTCCTTAATTTATAAAGATTTTTTTTCTAGCCATTTTGCATTTTGGTCCAAACCTTTGTTTAGAATTATTAGTTATTTTTTTTTATTAATATTTTTATGTTTGTATGTATTAAATGCTGTTATAAATTCAGAACAGCCTAGTTTCATTTAAAACCACAGACATTAAGAGATAAAATACGAAACAGGGCTGCGTGTAAAAATCATGTTCATGTATCAGATCTTAATCTCAAAAGGAGCTGTACCTGTTAACCTTCGTTTGTTTGGTGCAAACGTTCTTTACAAAGAACTGCACCTGAAAGTTTTAATTGTCTGTTGATATTTTGTAGTATCGTTTGTGAAATGTGGCAAACAATTTTATTCGTTTATGATACAATGTAGAATATATTGATGAGAAACAACGTACTTAACAGTCGATTGAAAAAAAATAGTTTGAAAGAAATATTTTTCATTCAAATAATTGTGAATATAACAATGTATGAGGGTTATGCATAAAATTCATCAAATGTTGAATATTGCAAAGGCAAATTATCCATTTTCTTTATTAGCTCGACAAGACGTAATATATGGAGAGCTGTCTACTCGCCCCGGCGTCGGCGTGCAGATTTCAGATTAAAGTTGTGGTGCAGTAAAATATTTTTCACTATAACTTGGTCATTTCTTAAGGTATCACCTTCAAACTTCATATATATGTTCCTTATCATCAACCACATCTTATGTGACAAGGTTCATAACTCTAGCACCAATATTTTCAGATTTATTGTCCCTTGAACATAGAATTCTCCTTAAAAAACACTATATTTTACTGTACCATCTTTATTTCTAAAGGGATCAACTTCATATTTCAAATACTAGAATATATACCTTATCATCAACCACATCTTATGTGACAAGATTCGTAAATATATCACAAATATTTTCAGATTTATCTCTCTTTGAACTAAAAATTTTATTTTACAGTAACTTATTTATTTCCTAAAGGACCAACGTCATACTTCATGTGTATGTACCTTATCATTAACCACATTAAACACCAATATTGCAAGACTTATCTTCCCATAAACTTGAATTTCTTTTACTTGAAAAATATTATTTTTTTCTATATTTTTTTTAGTTTTAAAGGTTACGATCTACCTTTAACTTCAAATACTTATTCCTTATCATAAATTAAATTTTATGTGACAAGGTTCATAGCTCTTAAAGCAATATTTACAGATTTATCTGTCTTTGAACTTGAGGACTTTCTTTAAGAAATATTATAACTTCTTTACTTTTTAAGGTATCTACTTCAAACTTCAAATACATATTTCTTACAATTAAACATATGTTGTGTGACAAGGTTCATAACTCTAGCATGACTATTTTCAGAATTATTCTACTTGAACTTAAAATTTATGTTAACAATGTTATTTTTTCTCTATAACTTAATACATAATTGATTTTTTCTTTCATAGTTTTGTCCTCTTTACTGCATCCAGTACTTTATTAGTCGAGCGTTGCTGTCTCTTTTGACAGCTCTTGTTAATTCCACCAGTCTATCGCGCTTTAAGGAAAACTAGCTTTTATCCTGTTACAAAAGAGTAACAACCAGACCATGATCAGCTGTCTAACACGCGTGTTTCATTTAATACTGAAAATGATGTTTCGTATGAGCGCTTAGTTGACATTGTGACATCTGTTCATTGTGCAAGAATTTCACGCTAGATATTGTTTGAAAGCAGACATAAAGATAGATGCTTCATATGAAATATTCATATGTGGTAAGTGACAAATATATTTTTATAGCTTACTTTTTGAATATGTGCGAACAAATTATGTGTTTATATATATTCAAGCTTTAAAACAGTATATTCACGAGTGGCGTAGCCACGATTGAGAATACTGTTTTATAGCTCACAAGATGAAGTAAAATTACATCTTACACAGCTAACAACCAAATTTTCTTTTTATTCTATGCTGAAAAACAAGTTGAAATGTTATTTACTCAATATTTACTTTAATATTCAATTCTGTTTTCCCATCTGGAAGCCTCAATTTCAGACGAAAGTGTTATCAGTATGAAAAGTCTGGAACTGAAAAATAAGTTCGACAATCAAGGTTAAATGACGATGAATTTATTTTGTTTATTAAAAATATTTGACTGATCGCTTGTTTCAGTAATAAAACAAACGATTCTAGTAGAAAAAAAAGTCACACTATCCGATCTTATTTGCGTTACCTACAGCGGATTTATATAAGACTAAGCTTTGTGTAATCTACGCAGCCGCCATTTCTTAAAGTTGTGTTTTTCACGGGGGTGGACATAATTGTGTTATGTGTTAAAAATTTTATCTGACAGTTCAACAGCAGTGTCCTACATCAATAATATGGGTGGAATAAGGTCAGATAGTTGCAATAAGGTCAGTCGAGACATATGGGAGTATTGTATGTTAAAGAATATATGGTTGACATGCGCCCATATTCCTGGTTTACAAAATGAGGCAGATCTTCCCTCTCGGCAGTTTAAGGATAACATTGAATGGGCATTACAGACTAATATATTTGAAAAAATTTGTTGTATTTGGCAAAAGCCTGTTGTAGATTTGTTTGCATCAAGGTTAAATAATAAATTATCTGTATATTGTTCTTGGAAGCCAGATCCATGTGCTTCTTACATTGATGCTTTGACTATAGATTGGGGAAAATTCTCATGTTCATATATGTTTCCTCCTTTCAGTATTTTGAGTCGCTGCATTCGGAAAGTACAAATAGACAGGGCCAGAGCCATACTTATAGCGCCATTATGGCCAACACAGACGTGGTTTGCTCAACTGATGCGAGTACTAGTGGACTCGCCAATAATTCTTCCAAGGACAAAGCAGTCACTGGTTGCTCCTCTGCAGGGAACAGAACACCCTATGTCACAGAAGCTGGTTTTAATTGCATGTCTAGTGTCAGGAGAACATACAGAGAATGCGGTTTTTCTGAGCAAGCGACAAGTATTATCATGTCATTATGGAGAAGTGCCACAAAACGCAAGTATCAGGTCTATATATCGCGATGGATACACTTCTGTGATAGACAGAAAATTAATTCAGTTTCGGTTGATGTCCAAGATGTAATAGAGTTTCTAACATCTGAATTTTAACAAAGGACTAGGTTATAGCTCTATAAATACTGCAAGGGCTGCTTTGTCTTCGTTAGGAATTATGTTGGGTTCATTTACAGCAGGTACACATCCCATGGTCATTAGATTTATGAGAGGAGTTTTCAATCGACGGCCCTCAATGCCAAAATACAATAATATATGGAATGTGGATAAAGTACTTTTGTTTCTGAAACAGTTGTCACCTGTAAAACATTTATCATTGAAGGAACTTACTTTAAAGCTGACCATGCTAATTGTACTTACCAATGCAGCCAGAGTACAGACAGTACATTTGCTTAGTGTAAATAAGTTTAAGTTCAGAATTTATTTTGCAGTTCAAAGGTTTGTTAAAACAAAGCCGGCCTGGCTTTGATTGTTCCGAGTTACATTTGAAAGCATATCCTCCAGATAGGAGACTTTGTGTTTTTACTGTTTTAAAAGAATATTTGTTAAGAACAAAGACATTGAGACAAAATAATGAAGATGCTCTTTTGATTAGTTATATCAAACCATTTAAACCTGTTTCCAGTAACACCATTTCTAGATGGGTAAAAACTGTTATGATACGTGCAGGAATTAGTGAAATGTTTGGTGCACATAGTGCCAGATCTGCTGCAGTTAGTAAAGCAAATTTAAATGGAGTTCCTATACAAGAGATCATGAAAAAGGCCGGATGGTCAAATCAGAGTACGTTTGCAAAGTTTTACAACAAGAAGGTATTACAACAGGGAGAATTTGAGAATAAAGTTCTAAAGTGTTAAGGTATGTGTTTTGGGCATTATTTTGCTTTAAAATCTCATTTAATACCGTAGTTATTCTAAAGCGAAATAGAATTAAAAAATTAAACGAGACTTACCTTGGTTAAGTCGATGTTTGATTGTAATTCTATGAGGTTATAGAATTACGAGGGATTAAATGCCTCCCTCCCTCCCAGCTTTGAGAAATACCAGGTTATGAACATATTCTATAGAATTTACAGATATTCAAATCATATTGTTAAAATAATCCCCAAAACCGTTAAAGACTGATTGGCGCATGCGCGGGACACATCTCATTTAATCCCTCGTAATTCTATAACCTCATAGAATTACAATCAAACATCGACTTAACCAAGGTAAGTCTCGTTTAATTTTTTAATTCAAGTATTTGCACATATATATCTTGTTTTTTGTTTGGATGATATATGGCCAATTTATAGCCCTTAAATAAAAAAATTAAATCTTTTTCTTTATGTTAAAACTTACAAAACTTGTTGAGACTACTCCTCAGAGACTACTGGTGCAATTTCATCCATACTTTACAAGAATGATAAGTACCAAGTCTAGTTCAGTGCAAATTGGTTGGCATTGAAGGCTTCAGTGATTTTATCAGCTATTGGCCTTTAATGATTTTTATTAATTTTTTCTCTTAAATTGGCTATCAACATGTGACACATATAATCATTAATTGCTCTTGTTAATCAGTGCGTTTAATAGGCTTGTCATTCTGGAAAATTAGTCATGCAATAACTAAACAAGAACTGTTCTTAAAACAATGACAAGATATTAACCTTAAAGTAATTTAGAAAAGATGTTAAAGTTTTGCAATTCAATAAAGACTTAAATAGAACATTATGCAATTCATTTTTATTTAAAAGATTGTTATAAATATAAATGGCCTGTTGATTAAAAATTGCCAATTGTTGATTAAAAATTGCCAATAAATTGAATAATAAGTATTCCTTTTACAGGTGATACCGCAGAAATATTATGGAAGCTATCAACAGGAGCATGCTCTAGCATAGATTTGGTCAAAACTTCTGAAGATGAACAATTGGGTGAATGTTTTTTTATGAATTAGACTTATTTCTTACATTCCAGTATATGTGAGTTCAAATCCCAGCCCAGTCACTTTGTTAAAGATGATGATGTGTCTAATGATCATACATCTTAGAAATACTATTGAAAACATAGGTTAAACCTTATTATAATAATTATTTCTTTTTAAAATAGGTCAACATTAATTATGTTTTTAAAGAGTCTTGATAATTGAACATCATTAGTTTATTTTTGTTCATTTATAGTATAGATTTCTTTTTTTACCTGTTAAAATGATATTAGATACTTTGCCCGGAGTTAAGATTAATATTGAACCCAATTTTTCTGTATTCAAAACACATTAATAATGGTTATATACAGATTGTCTTATTTCCCTATTTTGTAAGAAATCTAATTTCTAAATATTATTTTGCAGATGACGACTGCGGTGATGTTCGGCCTTAAATTCAGTCTGGAAAAGACAAACATCAAGGTTTTGTGTTTATATTATGTGTTTATTTATGCGAAAATAGTATTTAATCTCATTGTTACCGGACCAATTTTTTATGTGATTTTGAAGGTAGAAATCGGTCCAGTAGACTGAAAATGGCAAATTATCACTTTTCCGGAGCCCTGCTTAGTAGGAAACATTTGCTGTGCCAATGATTGTTTTCTAAAACAATTTCATGTAGAAAAAAATACCATGTTACCTTGAAATAGTGCTTTCCTGATGGTGACCATAACAAATGCATAATGACCTGTCCTGCTACTGTTTGTATGTCTTGATTATTCATAATTCATTTATTTTACAGTGAAATGGTCAGATAGTGATACAGCCTTACTCATACTTGTTATTATTTTATAATAATATGAAATTACAGCTTAATTTTTTTATTCCTCTACATCTAAATGCATTGGTTAGAACATTCTGTATCAAATTTAGATAACCTTTTATAGGTTGCACAAAGTGTATAGAACAAAACCCAAATGCAAAGCTTCCAATAAAGTGTTTTTGTTTGTTAGCTTATTAAAGCTTTTTATGCTCCCCGAAAAAATTTCGGGGGAGCATATATAGTCGCCGCCTTGTCCGTCCGTCCGTCCGTCCGAGCAGACGAGAGCTACATTATGAGGTTTAGGTTTATGTACAGGCACTCTGTATGGGGTTCATTCCGTAGAGACATGTATTATGTGGTTAAAAATGCTCTTATGGGGTTAAAAAAATTTGCTCTTGTGGGGTTAAGAGATCAAAGGAATAACCCCACAAACACGTCTGCTAAGTAAGTCCGTCCGTCCGTCCCCTTTTCTTGTCCGGGACATAACTTTGAAACAACAAGAGGTATCAACATGAAACTTTGTAGGTAGATAGATCTCATTGAGTAGGTGTGCAGTGCACAAGAGCCGTAACTCTGCCTTGCCTAATTTTTGAATTATTCCCCTTTGTTTATTTTTACACTTTGAACTTTGTCCGGGACATAACTCTAAAAGTATAAGAGGTATCAACATGAAACTTTGTAGGTAGATAGATCTCATTGAGTAGGTGTGCAGTGCACAAGAACCATAACTCTGCCTTGCCTAATTTTTGAATTATCCCCCTTTGTTTATTTTACACTTTGAACTTTGTCCGGGACATAACTCTAAAAGTATAAGAGGTATCAACATGAAACTTTGTAGGTAGATAGATCTCATTGAGTAGGTGTGCAGTGCACAAGAACCGTAACTCTGCTTTGCCTAATTTTTGAATTACCCCCCTTTGTTTATTTTACACTTTGAAATTTGTCCGGGACATAACTCTAAAAGTATAAGAGGTATCAACATGAAACTTTGTAGGTAGATAGATCTCAGTGAGTAGGTGTGCAGTGCACAAGAACGGTAACTCTGCCTTGTCTTATTTTTGAATTATCCCCCTTTGTTTATTTTACACTTTGATCTTTGTCCGGGACATAACTCTAAAAGTATAAGAGGTATCAACATGAAACTTTGTAGGTAGATAGATCTCATTGAGTAGGTGTGCAGTGCACAAGAACGGTAACTCTGCCTTGCCTACTTTTGGAGTTATTGCCCTTTGTTCATTTTGACACTTTGACTTTGTCTGGGACATTACTCTAAAATTATAAGAGATATCAACATGAAACTTTGTAGATAGATAGGTCTCATTGGGTGGAAGTGCAGTGCACAAGAACCGTAACTCTGCCTTGCCTTATTTTGAAGTAATTGCCCTTTGTTTATTTTTACTTTTTGACTTTGTCCTGGACAATACTTTAAAACTATTAGAGATATCAACATGAAACTTTGTAGGTAGCTAGATATAATTGGATAGAATTGAAATGCTTAAAGAACCTAAACAAAGCCTGGTCTAATTTTGGAGTTATTGCCCTTTGTTCATTTTTACACTTTGACTTTTACCTGGGACATAATTCTGATATCATCAGGAAACTTTATAGATAGATAGATCTCATTGAATAGAAGTGCAGTGCAAAAAAACATAACTCCGCTTTGCCTAATTTTGGAGTTTTTGCCCTTTGTTCATTTTTTTTATACTTTCCTGTGTCCAGAACCTTCTCGGGGAGCATCACCCGGTTCAACCGGTTCTTGTATATGATTGGTTTCAGTGATAACTTTATAACCAAATAAATCTAATATCCACTTTTTGAATTCTTTTTCAGGCAAGAAAGAGATAATGGAATTTCTGTCTAAGTTCAAGCCAACATCTATTTGCCATTTAACAGAAAAAGAACAGTATTTCAAAATGAGAGCAAAACTTTTCAATGAAAGGAAAACCTGTCGTGAGATGGTGAATAATAAAATGAAAAAAATTGTGTGTTCACCAAATGAAAAAGATAAATATTAATTGATGAATATTAATTGTAACATTTTCAATGGAATTATTGTTTCAAAAGTGCAGTGTAATTTCCAGTGACCTATGACGGTTATTAAAAACTAAAACTCAATATTCTTACATGTTTTAGTTATGATTTTTGTCCATTTTAAGCTGGTTTGTTTCGTCAATTTTGGTCCATATAATGCTCAAACCACCTTCCACATAAAATGTTTAGAACTATTGACAAAAGAGCATGGTGTAATAAGGTTTAAATAGTTACTTTATCATAAAAGGCATATCAACATTAAGATAATATGGCTTTCATTTAGGTCAAGGTCACAATTCCCAAGATTCTATTTTGATGGAAATATACAAATGAATATCAATAGAAGATGTTTTGTGCATTGCTATTTGGCAAAGTGCAGTGTGCATGAATCATTGGCTAGGTCAAAGGTAAAGGTCACACTTTCAAGTTCAATTTTGAAAAAAAATGGACATAAACAGCCTATCCAGATAATTAGTTCTGTCTTAAGATTAGCGAATTTAAAATAACTTTGCACAAATATCGCCAATTGGCATTGGGAAACAAAGCGCATGGTTAGGTCAAATGTGAATTTGCAAGCAGCAGGTTTTTTTGGCGTATAACTTAATCATTCTGACAGAATGACTTGAACTTTGGTATGCATGTGTATTGCCATGAGGCAAAGTACAATGCGCATGAACTGTATGACTGGGTCAGAGGTCAAGGTCACACATCAGGGTCATATGTGAAAAAAATGGCCAACAACCGCTTGTTCGGACCACTCTCTCTTTAGATGGGAAAATTTAAAATAACTTGGCACAAATGTTTGCCATCAAGAGACGGTGTGCAATGCACAAGAACCATGTGACAGTAATTCAGTCAATAATTTTCCTGTTGTCATTAGGTCTTTGTTATGGAAGAAGTTTTTAAAACATAGCTACCCTTTCCCAAAAGCTTTCATGACTGGTCTATTGTGCTCTCCCATGAGGCACTCTTGTTATGTTTAATTGTAACTGAAGCTTTTTGTTTGAAACCGTAAGTGCTAAACCTTTTGGAACAAATGCATACTCATTTTTACGCAGAATCCTCTTGTTTAATGATTATATGTACATGCCTGAAGTGAGCAATGCAGAGCTTTAAAACCATCTTTGTTTAATTTATGTAATGAGGTATTTTTGACAATTATAAGGATAACAATTCAACATGGATTTACACAGGTTTTGCCTAGTGTCCTGAATTATTGCAGAAAAGGTCCCCTTAAAGCATGTTTCTGTCTTTAGACAAGGTCTCCTTAATGCATATATGGTATGTATATAAATATATAGAAGTGGTCCCCTTAAAACATGGTTTATACATTGTAATTATTAAGGAGACCAATAATTTTGTATATTTTAATGCTGTGTGTTGTTCAGTGTGAAAATAACATGTGTGCATCATTAATGCAAATACAGTGTGAAAATACTAAAATACTCTAGGTGACACCAGGAATAAAATATATACAAAAAGTCCCCGTAATGCAGATAAAAAAATTGGTCTCCCTTTTGCAGTATTCAGGGTTATATATATATACATTTATATATTTACGCATTTATGTATATATATATATAAACGCATTTATATATATTTCTTTAACGATGAACTTCTCTTTTAATGCACAAATTAGTGAAAATTTAGTAAATTAACCGTCAAGGTCAAGGTCATTAAAGAGCCAAAGTCAATTTGACTTTGATAAACATGAAGATCTTGTCCTTTTAAGAATGTTCTGTTATAATATGAAGTCAATCCGTTTAATTACAGCAAACTTACAGCTAAAAAAATGAAATTTCAATAAATTGACCTTTAAAGTCAATGTCATTTATGAGTGAAGGTCAAGGTCTGTCGAGTGATTTTAAAGGGATATCCTTGAAGATTATTATCTTCAAGTTTGAAGACAATCCATTCAAAAATAACAAAGTAACAGCCAATAATAGCAAGAACAAGCGAAATTTGGACTTTTGATCTTGAAGGTCAAGGTCTTTTATGGATAAAGGTCAAGGTTGGTGTGGTCTACTGAAAGGTCTTGTCCAAGGGGTTGCAGGGGCCCCAAGTAAGAAGACAATACACCAAGAACTAAAAGAGTTATGTTCCAGGTACAAGTTTGCGGACGGCAACGCCGTCAGGACTATACCAATACCTCTACTTTTTTTCAAATATAAAAAGTCGAGCTAAAAATGGAAAAAAGCTAAATATAGAAACATCTTGTTAACACGCCAGTGGCTGCAGTTTTGATCCAAATATTCTGGAAATTTGTCAGGAAGATTGTCTTGATGACTTCTAGGTCATGTTTGAAAATGGATTGTCTCCGGTCAAAAACTAGGTCACTCTGCCCAAATATGGAAAAACTTATCAACACACATTTGACTCAATTGACATCAAACTTTGCCAGGATGCTTGTCTGAGACATTGCTCGGATGCGGTTGATGGGTCAGGGGAGCGATCTTTGGTCATGATTGACCTTTTTTCTTCATTTCGCAAAATGTTCGTTGCTCATTGTCTTATTAATATGATATTTATGCCAAGTATTTTCAAAATACTTTTGTGGGTAAGAAAGTTATGCAAAATCAAATCAAAATCCCTTGTTATATGAAGAAGTTATAGACTGAACATAAAATATACTCTGTAACAGGATATGTTAATACCTCCAACGGTGCCCTTGAAATTGTAGGTGTTTGCGAATGACACATCGTTTTATTTTTTGTGAACATTCGTGCCAAATATTTTCAAAATCCCTTCAGGGATAAAGAAATTAGGGACCGGACACAACATAAACATTCATATAGACACTGTTGACCTTGGAACCTTGGAGGTTGTGCATGACACCTAGACTTATAACTACAAACATTTGTGCAAAATATCAGTTAAAATTTCTTTCATAAATGACATATGTACGGACCGGTCACGAACATGTGCCGGACTTTCTGAGTTGCCATGTTTTTTTTTCTTTCATCTTTTTTGATCTATTTAACCCCAAAATTTGAATTTTTATGTCACAGGAACCCTCTTAATTATTTTCACATAAATTTTATCTCAAGGCACGACATATGCTTTTATTTGCGTTAATCGTTAGGTATGAAATATTTCTTTATTTATGTAAATATTACATACTTAACGATTAACGCAATTAAAAGCATATGTCGTGCATTGAGTATACCTATGTGTTAAAAAATGAGAGGGTACCTGTGATATAAAAATTCAAATGAAGAGAGGTAGCCCGTGCCGCTGCAAAACTGAAAGAAGGGTGTTTTTATGAATTTTACCATTATTTTTGACAATGTACTGCCATTTGTCCGAAGATGATATGTAAATGAACATATTAGATATGTATGATGCATATATAATCAAGCTACAGGTTCATTTCAGCCCGAAAAGTATGTCGAGGTGATGGGCGAGGTAAGACATGTTGATTTTTTGTAGCTTATTGTGAAGTTGCAGTACATGAAAAACGAACACATGACAAATCAGCACATAGATAAAACATTCTAGTGTTCCGTGGTATACATCTTTTCCATGTGTCATACCTCCTTTCCTTATTACAATGAATTTTTACTGGCTTGTTATCCATCGCTGGTTTGTTTTGAGCAGAGAATGGCCTGTGCATGTACAAAGAGGGTACCGTTTCAGCAGATTTCGCAAAGAGGGTACCGATATGGATATGCACCGTGTAAATAAGACAGCCATAAAAAGTTGTCCCGTACTTAAATTCAGTGTTGCTATATTTTACTGGTCCTTTCAGGATGATTGAATCCAGCGTTTTTATTTGTTGAATAACATTCAAGCCTCTGTTGGTATTTTTTCTTGATATTGTGACTATAAAAACAATAATACATGCGAACAAGCGTTAAATTTGACCAACAAATACAAATTCTTATAAATAAAATATATCCTCTGCACTTACAGTAGAAGTCCTATCCGTGGCAAAAAGGCGATGGATGGATGAGTGAACTTGTTCAGAGCTGTTTATTTGTGATTGTTTTATTATTCATTTTTTTGTAAAAATAATAATGTATATAAACATCGTTAAGTTTGACTCACAAATAAAAACCTATAAGGTAGTATCTTATCCTTGATTTCTGTTACTACTTCTTGATTTTCTGAATTATAATTAATTAAATGATAACGACCTCCATCGGCGGTATTCAAAAAGTAACCAAGTCTGCAGGAGGCGAGAAATTGTTGATTAAGAATTTACCATGTGGAAACATCCTTGCATTCCGGATTTTAACATGAACAAGACCAAATTAGCAATACGCTGCTCGCACACTGTCACATCTCTGATAAAACAGCACTAAACAGTACACCCGACGAAAACTTTTTCTTTAATTCAGTGTCAACCCTTCTATGTGGAAGTGAATCCTGTTACACTGAATTGAGATATAGATGTTGTCTAAAAATCGTTTTAAATAAATAAAAAAATCACGATGCAATCCAGTTTAAGAGGCTCATTGTACTATTTCCTACATTTTATAAGGTTTGTTGTCAAATAATTGTGCGCAATGAATGACATTGACTTTGAAGGTTAAATTATTGAAATTTTCATTTTTTTTTTGCTGTAACTATCTGTTATTTTGCTATTATTGAATATCCTTAAAGATTATGTTCAAGTTCGAAGACAATCCATTAACTAGAAATGTGTCCATAGGACACGGGTGCCCCCACCGTGCCACTGTTCTGTCAATCTTATGACTCTAGGGTCAAATATTTTTTGAAAACTAAAACTCTTTTACTAAGTAAGGGGCAAGAACTTTGAAAATACTGAATAAATCCACTAGCAAACCCCAAGGTGCATAAGTACACATGCTGACCAACATATTTGTAAACTTTCAGACCTACAAGTACAAAATTGCAAAATTTTACTTAGTCAAGGCCAATTACTCTAAAAATATCCAGACGAAAAAACCCAGGTGCACAACTACACATGTTGATCAACATTCCTGTAAAGTTCATGACTCTAGGTCCAATATATTTTAAGTTACGTGCGACACAAAAGAGAACGGACGGAAGGACGGACAAGGGTAAATCTAAATGCCCGCCATTTAAGTGGGGGCACAAAAACTAACGTAGTTATAGCCAATTATAGTAAGAACAAGCAAAATTTGGACATTTGACAATGAAGGTCAATGTCATTTTTGGATGACATTCAAGGTCAGTCTAGTCTTTCCCAAGGATTGTTGTGGCCAAGTATGAAGACAATACACCATGAACTTAAAAAGTTATGATCCAGGTATAACTTTGCGGACTGCAACGGCAACGCCGCCAGGACTATAACAATACCTCTACTTTTTTTTTCTTTAAAAAAAAGTCGGACAAACAAAGCGAGTACCTGTCAACAAGAAACCGAAATCTAAAGTCGGTATTCACCCAGTACAGATGAGACGCATGGCGCACCGACTAGGGATGAGATGACAGTTTGAACGACCTCCACTCAGTGGTCATTCACCCTGTATGGGATGAGGCCTGGAGCGCTGAGTGTGATTTATCTGACTTTTCTTTTGCAAACTGTTCAATTCAATCTACTTGTGTTCATAATAAAAGTACTGATAGTTTGAATGGAAATGACTTAATACCCGGTCCGTTAGGAACAAAATTTGTGGAGCGTGATAATTAAGATTCGGGAACTATTTTATGAAAAAATTGTTTTAGTCAAAAACTTCTACGTATATGGCACTGTCTGGGTTAGCTTCAACTATTATATATAAACATAGTAAAATTATGTTTTCTGAGTAACGCTTTTATTGAAATAGGAATAGACAGTTAAATTCTTTGTTTTGTTTTACGGTGAACAAACACAGTTTATATCATATAGCTCGAAACAGTTAAGATGATTTCAACCTCGGCAAGAACAGGGGTCAAAACTTTTCCGCCTGCTGGAAAAGGTGATACATGGATTCTTTTCAACCATTAAGTCGCCATGTACTGTCTTTCATTTTGTACCACAGGTTAAAATTTTCATATTTCATATTTGTATTAAACTCTTACTCAAACTGATCAATTGATTAGTTTATATTTAGTTTTCTTACATAACAATCTTATATTGAGCAGGTAAAGGTAGTCTTGCTAAAGACAAATTAAAGAAGCACTTGACTTACAAGGCGTCAATTAGAAAACACACTAAAACAGTAGAGAACACAAGGGTTAAGCATGAACGAGACGTTATAATTAATATCAGTAAAAAAGAAAATAAGATGCTTTTAACAAGAAAGCTTTGTCATTGTGTTTACCTAAATTACTATCACGGAACGATAAATTAAATTATTTTCCGATGAATTTACAAACGAGAAATTGCATATATTCGACATGTCGTTCTGAGATGTGAAAGATGCCACGTCAATATTTTTAAAAAATATTCTTAATTGTTATGATAGATAAAAAGAAGACTACATCCAAATGTTGAACATTCTGAAGATATTGAATTCCTTTGACCGGCAATTAAATCCTGGAGAATGTCAGCAATGCGAGCCTCTGTTAAATAAGGTTAGACTTAAAAAGAAAATTGAAGTGAGTAAAACGTTCTAGTGTGTAGTCACAACTATAATTTAAAAAGTATCTTAGATTTTATTTGTGAACAAGCTAATCAGCTACCTAACTGAACGTCAGTGATTCTACTTAGTTGACCATTAATGCCTGAAATTATGTATAACGGGGCACTCAAATGATTCTTCCTCCATCTGTAAATCTGGAAAGTCACATTTACTCTGTTGCTGCAATGTAACACCAAACATTTAATTTAGCTTTTATTAACCTTTGGCACAATTTCTATCAAATTTTTGGTTAAGAGTTTCAAAGTGTTTGAAAGTTGATTCTACTTAGTTGATCATTCATGCCTGAAATAATTATGACGGGGATCTCAAAGTTTAAAATTATATAAAATTATTTTCAAACACAGCCGCACCTACTGTGCAATCTCTTTTGAACCGTCCCTATAAATATGTATAAAATCTTCATGTTCTTCCTCAATTGCTAGAAACTTATCTTTGAAGTATTCAGGTGACTTTGATGACTTTTATATATTTGAAAGGCTAATATTTATTTTCGGGGAATTTTAAGTCCAAGGTGGAACATCCTCATCGTCATTTTGAAGGATACTGTCTGGATTAATTTTAAGTTTATCTAAATCATCTTTTAAACGAAGGCCTAATGGTTTAATTTCCTCTGGTTTGTTAACACATTTTTCAGTATAACTTGGCTTGAAAATGATATTTTAAGCTGGATTTTTGCTATTAGATGAAATTCTTGTTGCGTATTGAAGTGATAGCTTTTTTCGACGAAGATGAAGCGATGGTTCCCCAGCTTCCGCATATAGACTTTCTACAGGTGAAGTGCGAAAAGCACCTTGCGCCAATACACATTTTCTAAATATAAATATTATTCATAAATGACATTAATTAATCGCGTGTGATAAGCATCTACTTTCGCGCGTTCTCTGCCAAAGGGTGTAATAATACGCGGCTGACATAATACACATGACGCAATACACTAATTGATTACGTAAAACGCCTCTACGCCTTTGCCTTCCAAACTCAAACTCTCTCATATCTCTTCTACTAACGTTTATCCATGGGGGTCACGCAAAATTCTCTCCAAATGTATTATGTCTTCAGGAGACTATGATATCTCCTAAAGATAATATCTCTATAAAAGATTATACACTTTATAATTATATATCCACTAGTAACGCCAGAACATCATGTGGTACAAACATTGCTATCGCAAATTGCATTCCTTAGAAAAAGAATTTAAACTTAACACAAGATTACAAACTTTAGCTGTGCAGGTGACCTTACATCAACCACAAATAATTTTTTCTTTATACCTTCCTCCAAATATAACGGTAACAAGTGATGAACTTGAAAATATTGTTCGACAATTACCATCACCTTTCCTTTTGTTAGGCGACTTTAATGCTCACAATCCTATCTGGGGCATTACATCTACAAATAATAAGGGTAACATAACTGAAAAATTGATAGATAACTTTCAGCTTTGTTTGTTAAACAATCGGTCACCTACATAGTTACATCCAGCTGCAGGTACGTTTTCTTGCATCGACCTCTCGATTGTCAACTCTGCTATATACTTAGACTTCGTTTGGAAAGTTTTAGATGACCAGTACGGCAGTGATCATTATCCATTGTTACTTACATCAAATGACTCTATACCAGATGAAGGACGTCAATTTTTTAAATTTAAGAAAGCAGATTGGGAAACATTTACTAGGCTCTGTTCTATTGATCTAACAAAAAATGAATTTGATTTCACCTCTGATGATATACCTGAAACTTTCTCTCCAGCATTACATACGATTGCCTACAAAGTTATTCCATTAAAAAAATAATAAAAGTAACAAAATAAAAAAAACCATGGTTTAACGATGAATGTAAAAAGCCGTTCGTATACGTAAAGCGTCACTCAAAAAGTTTGAACATAGCCCTACAGCAAAAAACCTTGAAAATTATAGAATATTTAGAGCCAAAGCTAGAAGATCCGTGCGTCAATCTAAACGCCAATCTTGGCAATCTTATGTTTCAAATATTTATTCAAATACTCCTATTAGGAAAGTATGGGATGCAGTACGAAAAATAAGTGGTAAGTATGAAAAAAATCCAACTGTTCACTTAAAAACTGATTGATGGCCAATATGCCAAAACAAAATGGATATTGCAGAAACTTTGGCTAAAACGTTTGAAAAGAACTCTTCTTCAAGCAATTATTCAAATACATTTCAACAACATAAAAGTAAAGCTGAGAAAGAGCATATTAATTTTACTTCAACAAACGACGAAGACTATAATTCCCTTTTCTCTATTGATGACTTAATTTATTCAATCAAAACTGCAAAAGATAGTGCTGCAGGTCGGACGAAATTTACTACCAGTTTCTTAAACATTTACCACCCCAATCCTAAGACTTGCTTCTTGAAATTTTTAACAAAATTTGGGTATCTGGTGAATTACCAAAGACTTGGAAAAAAGCGTTGGTAATTCCTATTTCTAAACCTTGAAAAGATTCAACTGACCCTACAAATTATCGTCCAATTTCAGTAACAAGTTGCATCTGCATAACATTCGAGAGAATGATAAATAATCGGTTAGTTTGGTATCTAGAAAATAATGGAATTATCACTAATTTTCAGGCAGGTTTTCGTAAACAGCGAAGTACAAACGATCATCTTGTACGACTTGAGACTTTTATTTGAGAAGCCTTTGTAAATAAACAACACCTGGTATCAATTTTCTTTGCTCTTGAGATGGCTTACGACACTACTTGGAAATATAGTTTCCTAAAAGATCTAAAGGATGATGCTGGACTTCAACAAACTTTAGATAAAATTCAAAAGTGGGCAATAGAAAATGGTTTTAAATTTTCAAAGTCAAAAACTCAATGTGTTCATTTCTGTCGATTGCGAAAACAACATTATAAAATATGATAGACAAGATCGACAAGGAAAGGCGGCATTCAATGAACGCAGCCCCCACCCGACCCAGCAACAAGCGCCAGCGGCAAGGAGCCCAGGAGGACCCCAAAGAAAAACTGGACAGGTCACAAGGCAGAGCACGGGCAGGCAAACCACCACATCAGAATACATAATAAGTAACTTATAAGGAAACAAAACAAAACAAATAAATGATTTGATATAAGGCCCACAATGTCAAAAGGCACAGGGGAAGGGGACATGAGACACGGGGGAGGGGGGGGGGGATAAAATAAATATAAACCAGGGACAAAGGGTAGATACTAACCGTAGACGAGAAACAACAAGAGACATGAGCAAAAGTGTCACCAAAAACAGTATAAAACAACATAGACATACATCTGATGAACACAGAGGGGCGCCGCCTTGGAACGGTCAGCAGCATAATAATGACTACTGGGGAGTTTAAACCGGTTAATGGTGCATCAAACCTCGCTCTTAGCCCCACCATGTTCCTATAAACGAGACAGTGTAAATAAAATGAATCCCCGCCAAGTGAAATTCTGACTGTTGTTATGGTTACAAAAGGTTAAATAAGTAAAACACCAAAATGATCATGTAGAAACATATAAAAGTAAACCCAATGACCATAACAAAAGTACTCGATGTCTTAAAGGAAGACAGAGCAACAAGAAAATCACCTACAAGGGCCCGACGAAGCAAGACAGAAGACAAACATTAAGGCAATTCAGTCCCAAAGGGCTTTAAGAACTGTCCATCATATAGTCTCCCACTTGGCCCGTCAGATGTAATCAAAAGAGGAAAGCGTAGTGTCCAACTGTAAATGGGTTGAACACTAAGCATGCGGTATGTCTTAAAATAGTAGGGTCATAACCCCTTTTAATAAAACGTTTTATAGTTTTAGTAAACACAACAGAAAAATTACAATGACCCAAGATCTTTCGAAGTTTGTAAACCACATCACCGTAAAAATCAGGCTGGCTAATCCCTTGTCGCAGAAGTGTTTTTAGATCACTATTGAATTTATAACCCTTAACTTTACATATCTGGTTCTAAAATTCCAGAAGTTGACGAAGCTAAGTTTTTAGGAATTATATTTGATAAAAAACTTTCTTTTATACCACATATTAAACATTTGAAAACTAAATGCCTAAAAGCTTTAAATTTACTTAAGGTTTTATCAAGTACTAATTGGGGATCAAATTCTTCCACATTACTGAAATTTTACAGAAGTCTTATCCGATCAAAATTAGATTTTGGTTCTGTAGTATATGGGTCTGCAATAAAATCATAACTTCAAATGCTAGATACCATACATCACCAGGGTTTACGTTTAGCCTTAGGTGCTTTTCGCACTTCACCTGTAGAAAGTCTATATGCGGAAGCTGGGGAACCATCGAAGTAATCTTCGTCGAAAAAAGCTATCACTTCAAAACGCAACTAGAATTTCATCTTATAGCAAAAATCCAGCTAAAAATATTATTTTCAAACTAAGTTATACTGAAAAAAATATGTTTACAAACCAAAGGAAATTAAACCATTAGGCCTTCGTTTAAAAGATGATTTAGATAAACTTAAAATCAATCCAGACAGTATCCTTCAAAATGACGAATAGGATGTTCCACCTTGGACTTATAATTCCCCGGAAATAAATATTTACCTTTCAAATATAAAAAAGTCATCAAATTCACCTGAATACTTCAAAAAGAAGTTTCTAGCAATTAAGGAAGAACATGAATATTTTAAACATATTTATACGAACTGTTCAAAAGAAGGTTGCAAAGTAGGTTCGGCTGTGTTTGAAAATAATTTTACATCTAGTATGAGGTTACCAGATAATGCATCAATTTTTACTGCTGAAGCAAAGCTGTTGATTTAGCATTGTCATACATAGCACAGCATACCAACGATAAATTAGTGATATTTTCTGACTCGCTTTCTGTTTTAATATCCATTAAAAATAGAAAATCTGACAATATCATGGTAAAGAAACTTCTTTTACGATTTCATGATATACTAAAAACAAAATATGTTAAATTATATTGGATTCCAAGTCATATAGGAATACGAGGAAATGAAAAAGTAGATGCTTTAGCTACACAATCATTAAATTTTCAAAAAAAACTGACTTATTGTTACCTGCTGGTGATTTTAAATCGGCAATAAATAAACTCGTATCATCTGAATGGAAAGCAAGTTGGGACAATGCCGTTTTTAATAAACTTCACGATATATACCCATCTCTTGATGTGTCACCATCTCTATCACTGTCAAACCGCCGTGATCAAACAGTTCTTCTTCGATGCCGAATTGGACACACTTAAATTACCCATTCTTATCTCCTTTCAAATGACAATGCCCCTTTCTGTGTAGGTTGTAATGGATATTTTACTGTCAAGCATTTTCTTCTTGAATGTCATGATTTAATACAGGCCCGTAATAGATTTTATTCTGTAAATTCACTCAAAGAACTTTTTAATACAATTCCATCAAAAATATAATTGATTTTTTGAAACAGTAAGGTGGACATACAACGCGAGTGACTCATCATCTCTTGATTTCTCAGGTTATTTTAAATTCCACCAGCTATTGATTGTGCGGACAAGCTGTTAGTGATCACATGTTTTTGCATTTGACCTTAAAGTATGTATGACCTGGACCTTTGATTTAGCCACACGGTTCTCTTGCATGACACATTGTCTCACTATTGTGAACATTTTGGTCAATTTATTTGAATTTTGCTATTAATGACAGAATAACAACCCAAAGAAGCATGGCAGTTAGACTTTGATCTTTGACCTAGCCATATGGTTTCTGAGCATGAGACGTCATGTCATGATGTTTGAAATTTTTGCCGAGTTATTTGAAATTACACCTGCTAGTTTTAGAATGTATTGTGTGGTGTTTATCTATTTTATGATCACATCCGTGTTATTTGTGCCGTGTGGCGGCTGTAAAAAGTCTCCCCGTACATTTAATCAATGATGTTATATTTTCCATCCTTGAAGATCGTTCAGCACGACATTATTGTTGTGCTTGTGGTATTTTTAGTTTCAACTTTACGGCATTTTCTAGTTGGGTGGTTCCAATATTCCTACTTGAATAATGTTGAATCACCCTTAGGATATGTTGCCTGCTTTTTAAATGTGTCTATTGTTACGAGCCAGGCGTAACGAGAAAGAAAAGCCAGCAACAAACTTGTAACAATAACAAATTTATTACAGAAAAATTATTAAAGAAAAAAAAATGAAATAACAAATTATCTTTACAAATACCTGAAGTCCAAATAAAAATTACAAATGTCTAGTCTGATCCTGGAATGATCCTTTTTTAATAGCACAGTTAAATCCAAGTTAAATCCAAGAACACTTTAGAATAAATTCCCACAATAAAATCCACAAGAATAATTAATAATCCAAGCTCCAATAAATCACTTAATTTCCAAGTTGAATAATACTCCAAATATATTGATTTCTAAAAGATCACTGATGACTTAAAAGGTAACTGATGACTTAAAGATAAGATTAATGAAAAATGTCTCCTTATATATATTAACTAAGAAGTTTCCAGAAAGGTCTATTATGTTCTCAAGTAATCATAATCTAGCAACTTCAACAATAAAGATCATTCCAGAAGTTTATATCTAAATATAATGCATGAGTTTTCTACAACAGTTAAGAACCTTCTAGTACATACATGTAGTTTATGTTCTAAAAATAGAACAATGATAATATTGGAAATACCAACTGGTCAGATATAAATTATATACATGTAATATGTTGCATACATAACACTTCCCCTCTTCAAGAAAAAGAAATATGAATGAAATGAATATTTCTTTTACATAAATTCAAACAATCTAACTAACAAATAACATAGGAGAAATGTTAAACAATTTTATATATTCATATATATGTGTATTACAAACAATAGCAAACAACAACAACAACAAAAAAAAAATAACCAATCATATCATATAAATGCTATTACAAACAATAGCAAACAACAACAAAAAAAATAATCAATCATATCATATAAATGTTAAATTTAAAATACTGCAAATAACAGTTTTAGACACGTGAAAGTGCATCAGGGATCAAATTATCTTTCCCTTTAATGTGTCTAATGTCAAGACTATATTCTTGCAAAAATAAGCTCCACCTCAACAACCTTTGATTTTTGTTTTTAAGTTTATGCAAGAAAGTGAGGGGGTTGTGATCACTAAAGACAACAACAGGCAACTTTGAAGAAGTTAGATAAACTTCAAAATGCTGAATAGCAAGAATAAGAGCAAGGCACTCTTTCTCTATAGTAGAGTAATTTTTCTGATGTTCATTAAACTTTTTAGAAAAGTAACAAACAGGATGGTCAACACCATTGTTGTCTTCTTGGATCAATACACTTCCAGCACCTATATCACTAGCATCTACAGCTAACTTAAAGTTTTTATTAAAATCTGGTGCCAAGAGAACTGGTGCACTCTTAAGTATGGCTTTAAGGCTGTCAAATGCCATTTGACACTTGTCATTCCAAATGAATTTGTTTCTTTTCTTTAGCAAATTTGTCAATGGTTCTGCAATAACCGAAAAATTATTACAAAATTTACGATAATACCCTGCAATACCAAGAAATCGCATCAGTTGTCTTTTACAAGTTGGCACAGGAAATTCAGAGATAGCTTTGACCTTAGCTTCTATTGGTTTAACTTTACCCTGTCCCACTACATGTCCTAAAAATGTTAAAATTGCATGACAAAATTCACTTTTTGCAAGGTTAACTGTCAATTTAGCATCACTAAGTCGGTCGAAGAATGCTCGTATAGTTTTGAGATGTTCCTCCCATTCATCAGAATAGATGATTGCGTCATCAATGTATGCGTCACATCCGTGTAGACCAGATATTACCATGTTTATTAGCCTCTGAAAAGTTGCTGGTGAGTTTTTCATACCAAATGGCATAACTTTATATTGATACAAGCCGTCTGGTGTTACAAAGGCTGATATTTCTTTAGCTCTATCAGTAAGTGGAACTTGCCAGAATCCTTTTAGAAGATCAAACTTTGTTACATACTTTGCTTTTCCAATTTTGTCAATACAGTCATCAATTCTTGGTATAGGAAATGAATCAGTTTTTGTTACAGAGTTCACTTTACGATAATCTGTACACATTCTATATGTTCCATTTGATTTCGGTACAAGAATACATGGAGAGCTGTAATTGCTTTGACTTGGTTCAATAAAGTCATTATCCAATAAATACTGAACTTCTTGTCTTAGGTACTTTTGTTTTACAGGATTTGTTCTATATGGATGCTGTTTTATTGGTTCAGAGTTTTCAAGAATGACGTCATGATGTATTTTGTCAGTTCGTGTGGGAATATCAGGAAATAAGTGTTCATATTCATAAATAAGCTGTTTCAGTTCATCTCGTTTCGACGGTTCTAAGTGAGCAAGTTTTTCATCCAGATTTTTCAGAATATCAGAGTTTTCAAGCTTCGCTGAACCAGGATCAGACTTTTCAAAATTTTCACACCTATTAGATTCAATTGAACATTGATTTTGTGGAACAGAGTTTACAAAAGATATAGGTTTACTAATTTTGCTATCTCTGTCAAAATATTCTTTTAACATATTTATATGACACATTTGCTTTTGCTTTCGCCTCCCAGGAGTATTAATAATATAATTAAGGTCACTGACTTTCTTTTCAATAGTATAAGGACCAAAGTATCTTGCCTGTAATGGTTTTCCAGGTATAGGTAAAAGAGCAAGTACTCTATCACCAGGGTTAAAACTTCTTTCCAGAGCATTCTCATCATACCTTGATTTCATTTTACTTTGTGTTGATTTTAAATTAAGCCTAGCTAACTCACATGCATTAGTCAACCTATTTCGAAAATCTGATACATATTGAAGCAAATTTAAAGATATGTCGTCTTCAGACAGGAATTTCTCTTTTAGAAGTTTTAAGGGTCCTCGGACAGTGTGACCAAATACTAATTCAAAAGGGCTGAAGCCAAGAGATTCCTGAACAGATTCTCTTACAGCAAATAACAATAAATGGATGCCTTCATCCCAGTTTTTTTTAGTGTCAAAACAATATGACCTAATCATATTTTTCAGAGTCTGGTGAAATCTTTCTAATGCACCTTGACTTTCAGGGTGATAGGCTGAAGACCTATATTGAGTAATTCCTAACTCGTGCATGACCTGCTGGAAAATACCAGACATAAAGTTTGACCCTTGATCAGACTGTACTGATTTAGGTAAACCAACAAAAGTGAAAAATTTCACAAGAGCCTTAATAATAGTTTTGGCTTTAATATTCCTTAAAGGAATAGCTTCAAGGAAGCGCGTAGAAGCACACATAATAGTAAATAAGTACTGAGAACCTGATTTAGTTTTTGGTAATGGACCTACACAGTCAATAATAACTCTACTAAAAGGTTCATCAAATGCAGGAATAGGCTGTAAATGAGCTTTAGGTATTGTCTGGTTAGGTTTTCCAACCATCTGACAAGTATGACAAGATTTACAGTACCTAGATACATCTGCTTTAAGGCCAGGCCAATAAAAATGACTGAGAATTTTATGGTAGGTTTTATTAACACCTAAATGACCTGCCATGGGTGTTTCATGAGCCAAGCTTAATATTTCCTGGCGATATGATTTAGGGACCACAATTTGGTGATTAACTGTCCACTCCTCTTCAGCAGGGACATCGGGCGGTCGCCATTTTCTCATTAAAATCCCATTCTTTTCATAATAACAAACAGGGACTTGTAAAGCTTCATCTTCACTAAAAGCCTTTTGAAAAAGGACTGAAATCTCAGGATCATTTTGTTGTTCCTGGATAAGCTGTGACCTTGACAGCGTATCATGACCTTGATCTTTAGATCTTGGTGTAGAAAAATCAGATATTGAAAAATCTGTCTTCTTGAATGGCCTTCTTAGCCATAGCTCGAGTAACTGCACATGAAGGGTAAAGGTCAGGAATTTCCTGCTCAATGGGGTCAGGTATCTGATCCACACAAGGAGTGTCAGTTACAAGTGGATTAACCACTACCTTATCTCCAGCTAAGTCATTACCTAGCAATAAATGAACACCTTTAAAGGGTAAGAAAGATCTTATACCTACAGCCACCGGCCCAGTTACCAAATCTGAGGACAAATAAATATTATGGAGAGGGACATTAGAAAAACCACACTCTACACCCTGAATAAGGACACTAGATCCAGAAGAAGTCTTCTCAGAAAAAGGCAGTGTATCTGCTAAAATAAGAGATTGAGAAGCTCCTGTGTCTCTTAAAATTGTAATAGGAGTAGGTGGGCAAGTATCACCGATAAGTGACACGGAACCTTCCGAAAGGAATGGTTCATAAATCTCCATTATAGAATCAGACTTGGGTTCTTTGACCTTCAAAATTGTATTGTTATCAATACAAGACTGAGGTTCAGACCTTGAAGTGGTAAGACCTGTGGGTTTGGCCTCATCACGTTGTTGTTGCCTCCTTTTTAAGGTAAAGCAATCAGAAATAAGATGTCCAGTTTTCTTGCAATGATTGCATGTAGGACGAGATAAGGGATTATGACCTTTATGTTCATCAGATGACTTTGGTTTGGGAGTATTTGACTGACTAGATGAGCCAGATAAATTACCAGAACTGAACTTGGAATTAAAATGTGAGGGTGTGGACTTCCCTTTATTTAAAAATGAGACTTTGTGGGTTAAAGAATAATCATCAGCTAGACGGGCAGCTTCTTCCAAAGTTTCTACCTGTTTTTCATCTAAGAAAGATTTAACATCAGAGTGAATGCAACGTTTAAACTCTTCAACTAACAAGAGCTGTCTGAGCTTTTCATGATTTTTATTAATTTTCTTAGATAGACACCACCGATCAAAAAGTTGTTCTTTTTCTCTTGCAAATTCGACATGGGTTTGACCAATTTCTTTCTTAGAATTTCTGAATTTTTGCCTGTAGGCCTCTGGTACTAACTCATAACCTTTCAGAATTAATTCTTTTACATTATCATAATTAGAGCTTTGTTCGACAGTAAGTTGTGTATAGATTTCACGAGCTTTACCAATTAAGACGCTCTGTAAAAGTAATGTCCAGTGCTCTATTGGCCATTTTAAATTTTCAGCAACCTTTTCAAAATGAAGAAAATACTTATCAACTTCTTTTTCTTGGAAAGGTGGAACAAGCCTAATATTTTTAGTGACATCAAATTTTGAATTTATTCTATGTTCAAACTGATTTGTTCTCTCTTTGATTTCTAATTCTCTCATTCTTAACTGAAATTTCTCTCTCTTCTCTTTCTTTTTCTAATTTTCTCTCTTCTCTTTCTTTTTCAAACTGCCTTTCCCTTTCTTTTTCTTCCCTTTCTTTTTCTTCCCTTTCTTTTTCAAACTGCATTTTTTCTAGTTCAAATTTAAATTGTAATTCAAGCTCTTTTATCTTTATTTCAGAAAATTTCAGAGTGCTTTTCAACAATCTGAGAAAGTGCATCTTCTCCAAAAATATCTTCATCCACAAAATAATGAATCAGAAGATTTTTAATTTCTTGTTTACGCATTGAAGATTTAATTTCTAATAAATTATACTTTTTTGCAAGATCGAGCAAATCAGTTTTCTTAGCCAAATCTAATACCTCCTGGGAAGGGTCAGCTACAAACTTTTCTAAATTAAAAGACATGACTGCTTGCTGCTGGTTTTAAACTCAGAAAGTGATGTGTTTCAAAAATTTCAAAATGAAAGGTACACTTAATAGAACAACTATGATATCAACTCAGATGAGTAAATACGGTAATAATAAAATGTAGAATAAATGGTAATAATTTCCAATAATGTAGCCAAAAAGAAATATTCAATCCCGGACGAGCCCCCAATTTCTGTTACGAGCCAGGCGTAACGAGAAAGAAAAGCCAGCAACAAACTTGTAACAATAACAAATTTATTACAGAAAAATTATTAAAGAAAAAAAAATAAAATAACAAATTATCTTTACAAATACCTGAAGTCCAAATAAAAATTACAAATGTCTAGTCTGATCCTGGAATGATCCTTTTTTTAATAGCACAGTTAAATCCAAGTTAAATCCAAGAACACTTTAGAATAAATTCCCACAATAAAATCCACAAGAATAATTAATAATCCAAGCTCCAATAAATCACTTAATTTCCAAGTTGAATAATACTCCAAATATATTGATTTCTAAAAGATCACTGATGACTTAAAAGGTAACTGATGACTTAAAGATAAGATTAATGAAAAATGTCTCCTTATATATATTAACTAAGAAGTTTCCAGAAAGGTCTATTATGTTCTCAAGTAATCATAATCTAGCAACTTCAACAATAAAGATCATTCCAGAAGTTTCTATCTAAATATAATGCATGAGTTTTCTACAACAGTTAAGAACCTTCTAGTGTA
The DNA here is from genome assembly GCF_026571515.1 of Ruditapes philippinarum. Taxonomy (NCBI): domain Eukaryota; kingdom Metazoa; phylum Mollusca; class Bivalvia; order Venerida; family Veneridae; genus Ruditapes; species Ruditapes philippinarum. The sequence continues at coordinate 195,884 of NW_026862559.1, forward strand.
GTTTATGTTCTAAAAATAGAACAATGATAATATTGGAAATACCAACTGGTCAGATATAAATTATATACATGTAATATGTTGCATACATAACACTATTGACGTCTTATCTGTGATACGCGGGCTTCATAACCTCTGATCCCCTTTCTAAATTCCATTTTATTTAGTTCTGCCCATTATTTTCTCGTTTAGGGCACACGCTTTTTATTACTTGGGGACCATACGCCGCTTTTCATGGAATGGCACGGAAGTGTCACATTGAAGGTTCCATGATAACCGCCGTATGAACACATCTGCGGATGTTTCTGAATTCAAAATTTTACTATTTCACGTTTAAATGTTGAATTTTGCTTAAGCCGGTGCTAGGGGGCGTGGACGGTAACTTGCACTTTCCAGTACCGTCCATGAACAGGCTCAATCAAACCGAGCCTGCAACATTTTCAATTTTGCCGTGTTGGGCTTTCTTTAGGGATTCTGTATTTATCTATTTGAGATTATTTTTGCATTTGACCTGTGCGTATGACCTTGTCCTTTGACCAAGCCACACGATTCTTGCAAGCGACACGCCGCCTTATGATGTTGACCATTAGTGCCAGGTTACTTGATATTCGAAAAGCTGTTTGGGATTTTTTTTTGCATTTGACCTTTAAGTATTACCTTTACCTAGCCACACGATTCTTTCGAGTGACACACCTTCTCATAATTGTAACGTGCACGGGCTAGCTGTTATAATATATAATTTTTTCTTATGGCTACTTTGCCAGATAATTGGTTACAAATGAATATAAAATGATTTATTCAAACTTTTGAAGCAAGTTCAATTAAAGATCGTTTATAACAGTAATGTGTCTTTATAGTTAATATGCTTCACTTTAACTTAATATAAAAATTGGGGTGACACTTTTAAGGCTATTCAAAATATATAATAACCACTTGGATATCGAGTTTTCAATACTTTAGTAATAACAACTACACCTAACGTAATTGTTAAATTGATGCAATTGAAATACTTCGTAAATAGTGCAAGAACCCAAGTTATTAATCTAAAATGTTAATTAATTATGTCTGTGATGTTGACACTTCGGCAGCTGGACAGAGACTGACTGTCCGCAGCTTTGAGCTCTATTTATACCCAATAATGTAGTTATATTCAATGATATACTGATATTGGGTTGAATATTGGTACGAATTGCATCGAGTTCGAATGATTTTAGGTACGAATTGTCCTGATATTTTACAAATAATAAAAAAAAATGCCCGTTATATAAAATAATGGTTATGTATGAATTGTTAAGTCTAATCAGGCATTATTTAGGTATTTTTTTTACATATTTATGTAAGATTTAAACACAAGATTGCATATTTGTTAACAATTTAACTTCTCGGCAATATAGGTATAAAACCACTAAATATCATTATTGAATCTAGTCAAAACAGAAAAATAGCCACAATATTAAGTTACAGTATATGAAATTCTGCCTACTTATAACAAAAATAGATAGTAATAAAGAATCCCTTAAGAAAGCCCAACAAGACAAAATTGGACGGTACTGGAAAGTGCAATTTACCGTTATATTCAACATCTAATCATAGTAAAGTTATATCCCGGACAAGCAAAACCGGACAGGCGGACGAACACACCAAACCGATGTTGAGCTCTGTGCAAGCGGGTTGAGGTATAAGTATTGCAGCGATCGTATTTTTAGAGCGCGTGATCGGCAGACGCGACTAAATGTTGTCAATTGACTCGAGTCTGTACCCCTTTGAGTTGATGTACGTTTGTAACACCTGATATTACTCAAGTCATCTTTTCTGTTCGCACCATATGACCTTAATTGTATTAATGTGCCGTAAAACCAAACACTTGTTGATCTCACATAAAACAGACTTAATCAAACATTGAAAAAAGAATACCTAAAGAAAATCCAACACAACCAAATTTAAAATGTGCAGGCTATGTTTGATCGAGCCTGTTCATGGACGGTACTGAATATTGCAAGTTATCGTCCACGCCTCCTAGCACCGGCTTATGCAGAATTCAACATTTAACACAAAAATGGTGAAATTTCGAATTTAGAAGCATCCGCAGATGTGTTCATACGGCGGTTATCATGGAACCTTCAAAGTGACACAGTAATGTCATTCCATGAAAAGCGGCGTATGGTCCCCAAGTTAAAGAATGCTTTTACCCTAAACGAGAATACAATGTACGGAACTAAATACAATGGAATTTTGAAAGGAGATCTGAGGTTATGAAGCCTGCTATCACAGGTAAGACGTCAAAAGACAAATTTAAAAAGCAGGCAACATATCCTAAGGGTGATTATACAGTATTTAAATAGGAATACTGGAACCAAACAAGTTGAAAATGGCCAAATAGAAGAAACTAAAAAGTACCCACATAACATGTATACACAGCTATAATGTCGTGCTGAACGATCTTCAAGGATCGAACATATAAACATCATAGATTAAATGTACCAGAACTGGCAATATTATTTTACTCGCTGTTCCGAGAATAGTAAAGATTAGCTGTATCTATGAATTATCCAAAGGAGTGTCATCTTATTCGCTCATATTTTTCCACAACAAAGAATTCGGATGGTTTCATTTTTTTTTTATCTTTTTTGCATTATGTATGGCTACTTAATTATTTATACCATATTTATAAATAAATAGTAAAATTCAGCAGTATGCGTTTTTGTTGTTCAATGCACTTGAGTTTTAAACATTTGCCTGAGTAAAGGCATCGAAAGACATCGTATGTCTTTCTCCGTCCGTAAAGCTGGAGAGTCGCCATACCTATACTGTGTTTGTCCGCCGTAAAACCCAACAAAATTAAATACATTTATAACAGTATATAGCAATAAGTAATGCCGTTATAACAATATGTAGGTATCAGTAATTTTCTAATATTGTATAGTTATCAATAATAATAAAGATCCTGTATGTTTTGTAATTGAGATTGCATACCACTCTTCATTAAATAATATATGTTTATAATTATGCAAATCTGTCAGTTTTCAAAAATCGAAGAATATGTAAAATATGTATTGCAAATATTTGTACATATTTAAGGTAATCATTAAATTATATGCATTCATTTCTTATTGGAAAAATTCACTTAGAATTTATAGAAAACTAAATTCTTCTCACCTCCCTTTATTTACATGAAATATTAAATTCGGTAATATATTTATGAATAATTGTTACAATATCGATGAATCTTAATTTGAGCATCATAATTTGTTTATAAAACCATAAAAATAATGTGTTACAGGATCTTTAACCTTAAAATGAACAGAAACTCAGAAACTGATACATATATCTAAGGGGCAAATATGACCTTAATTTATTAATATGATTTTTAACAAAATAGTTGAGCATGGTAGTTGTTAATCACATTTAGAACGCTGAATGTGAATGTAATAAGTCATTAGCAAATGCAAGCAAAGTGAGTACTTTTAATACCATATTAAATACTTAATCGCTACAAAAAAATTATAATAAAAGGTAATAGAAGCAAAATATAATCAGGTTATTGGCCACCGAGTATCACAGGTAACAACAACCAAAGTTATTGTATTTTTATTTCTCATTTAAATAACATTTCAAAAGAATATTGGTGTCTATAAAGGTTTATGTATTAAGTTTTATCATCGTTTAATTTTATTTTAACAAAGTAAACCTCTTTTTGCAATGTTACTTCAAACACATAATCAGCAATTATATTATGAAAAATCTGGAAACAAAGTGATCCCTCGGAAGCATTAATCACAACAAAATAACATAATAATTGCAGACTCGGTTTGATTTAATCTGTCCATGAGGGATAATGAATAAGTGCAACATCCCGCACGCCCCCTAGCACCGGCTTGAGCGGTACTCGCTTCTCAACACTCTACCTCCTTACACAAGCACACTGGGTCACAAAAAACGTAGAGAGTAAATCTTTAATACAGTGCTAAGGTATTAACTACTCAAAACCTTTAAGTTTACAATGTCATCAGTATGGATGTATTACAATAGTTTAATATATACTAATAAGCACAAACATTTCCTACGTGTGTGAGACTCTATGATGGATAGTTCGTAAAGCCCTTTGGGACTGAATTGTCTTAATGTTCGTCTTCTGCCTTGCTTCGTCGGGCCCTTGAAGGTGATTTTCTTGTTGCTCTGTCTTCCTTTAGGACATTGAGTACTTTTGTTATGGTCATTGGGTTTACTTTTATATGTTTCTACATGATCATTTTAGTGTTTTACTTATTTAACCTTTTGTAACCATGACAACTGTTAGAATTTCACTTGGCGGGGATTCATTTTATTTACACTGTCTCGTTTATAGGAACATGGTGGGGCTAAGAGCGAGGTTTGGTGCACCATTAACCGGTTTAAACTCCCCAGCAGTCATTATGCTGCTGACCGTTCCAAGGCGGCGCCCCACTGTGTTCCTCAGATGTATGTCTATGTTGTTTCATACTGTTTTGGTGACACTTTTGCTTGTGTCCCTTGTTGTTTTCTCGTCTACGGTAAGTATCTTCCCCATTGCCTCTAGTTTTTATTTCTTTGATTACCCCCCCCCCCCCTTCCCCCGGTCTCCTGTCCCCTTCCCCTTTGTGGGCCTATTATTATTTTCTTTGAATTCCTAATCAGTTACAAATTATTTATCATTTAATGATTAACGTGTCGTTGCCCTGTCCTTTTTATGTTTGGGGTCCGCCTGGGCTCCTTGCCAATGGTTCTTGTTGCTGGGTCATATGGGGGTTGCGTTCAACGCCGCCTTTCCTTGTTGATCTTGTTTTTCATATTTTATGATATATCAGAAATGAGTTGAAATCTGTCGCCGGAAAAGTGAATAAAATGTGTCGACTGATAGATCCTTACTGTGACCTATTGTTTGAAGAAGAATATATTTAACCGCAAACATTGACATGTTTTTTTAATTTTTGATAACACATGTAAATGTTATGTCGAAATGCACTCTGATTGGCTATCAAACGATTTATCCATAACGAATAGACCGTTACTAAATAACTGTAATATATTCAACAGTTTAATAGCCTGTGGTAATATGTTCTTTATAAGAATAATTATCAAAGTAAAAAAAGATTACATTCATATTTCCATATGTTGTAATTTATTAGTCCCCTACCGGTTTACGGGAGGGGACTTTAGGTTTACCCTCCGTCCGTCTGTCTGTCCGTCCGTCCGTCAGTCCACAAAACTGGATCCTGCGATAACGCAAAAAGTACTGAAAACATTTTTATGAAACTTGATAAATGGATAGATGGCAGTATGGAGATTATGCACGTTTTTTTCTGTTTTTTTTCCTATGCTGAAAATTCTGGTTGCTATGGCAACAAATAGACTGAAACTATTTTACACATAACCTGGATCCAGTGATAACGCAAAAAGTACTGAAAATATTTTTTATGAAACTTGACATATGGGTAGATGGCAGTATGGAAATTATGCACATCTTTTTCTTATCTTCCTGTGTTCCATATACATGTTTCTTTTTTAACCTTTTGTAACCATGACAACTGTTAGAATTTCACTTGGCTGGGATTCATTTTATTTACACTGTCTCGTTTATAGGAACATGGTGGGGCTAAGAGCGAAGTTTGGTGCACCATTAACCGGTTTAAACTCCCCAGCAGTCATTATTATGCTGCTGACCGTTCCAAGGCGGCGCCCCACTGTGTTCCTCAGATGTATGTCTATGTTGTTTCATACTGTTTTGGTGACACTTTTGCTTGTGTCCCTTGTTGTTTTCTCGTCTACGGTAAGTATCTTCCCCATTGCCTCTAGTTTTTATTTCTTTGATTAAACCCCCCCCCCCTTCCCCCGGTCTTCTGTCCCCTTCCCCTTTGTGGGCCTATTATTATTTTCTTTGAATTCCTAATCAGTTACAAATTATTTATCATGTAATGATTAACGTGTCGTTGCCCTGTCCTTTTTATGTTTGGGGTCCGCCTGGGCTCCTTGCCATTGGTTCTTGTTGCTGGGTCATATGGGGGTTGCGTTCATTGAACGCCGCCTTTCCTTGTTGATCTTGTTTTTCATATCTTATTATCACTCAACATTTGTGAGTGTTCAATACTCTAGCAAGACTATTTCCAGAATTATGGCCGTTTTGAACCTTCATTACTAATTGTTTTTGTTACACTCACATCATGTATGACATTGTTATCTCCTTTTTTAAATTTTTTGCTTTTAAAAATGTTATATTTTGATAACAAGGATGTTTAAAAAATAACTTTAGAGTGTCCTTCAGTCCGTCTGTCTGTCTGTACATAAAAACTGTTCTCTGTGATTACTTTTAAAGAACTTTTGCAACAAATTTACTTAAAATAGAAACATAAGTGAATGGCCAATGGCCCTTCAGAATGTTGCTTGGGCTCTTACCGGTAGGGGACTTATGGATTGCTTGCAATACTATGATAATTGCTTGTTATAAATAGACTGTGACAAAAAAGTAAACTTGGTCAGCATTTCGTAGATGGAATTGACTCCCAGTCATCGGATAAAACACAGCTAGCACCGTCTGGGTCGAAGTGGGAAAAATGTGAAGGTATGCCTTTCAATAATCTTCTTATTGCTATAGATAAATAACACTTCTTTATGTCGGTAGAGCACCCAAGCAACAGCGGGATAAATTTGATATCTGTAACAAAATTATGAAACAATTAGGAAAATAATGCACCGTCCAGTGAGCCATAAATAATATAAACATTTATTTGAGTGACGCTATTATCGAAATGATGATTATTAATTTACTTTCGATTGGTTTTACGGCGCACTAACCAATTGTTTTATATCATATATCTTCAAAAGAGTTAAGACGATTTAAGCTAACCAAAAAAATAGAAAAAATACGGAATCCTAAGAAAGCCCAACACGGCAATATTGAAAATGTTGCAGGCTCGGTAAGACTGAGCCCGTTCATGGACGGTACTGGAAAGTGCAAGTAACCGTCCACGCCCACTTGCACCGGCTTAAGCAGAATTCAACATTTAAACATGAAAATAGTAAAATTTTGAATTTAGAAACATCCGCAGATGTGTTCATACGGCAGTTATCATGGAACCATCAATGTGACACTTCCGTGCCATTCCATGAAAAAGCGATGTATGGTACCCAAGCAATAAAAGGCGTGTGCCTCAAACGAGAAAACAATGGGCGGAACTAAATAAAATGGAATTTTGAAAGGGGACCAGAGATTATGAAATATGAAAAACAAGATCAACAAGGAAAGGCGGCGTTCAATGAAGCCTGCATATCACAGATAAGACGTCAAAAGACAAATTTAAAAAGCAGGCAGCATATCCTAAGTTTAAATCCCTAGTTTAAAATGCAGCTCTTAAAATGATTAGATAATAGGCCCCAGGGACTTTCGAACTGTTAGAAAAAGTTAGCTATCCACAGGTGTAAGGGGGCGTGCGGGGTGTTGCACTTTTTCATTTTTCCTCATGTAAAAACACAATCAAACCATCAATTTTCATGTAATTTTGTTTTGATCATGCTACCGTGAAATCACTTTGTTTCCATATTTTTATTACACCCATTAAAGCAACAGGGGTAAAAAATACCTAGCCTGCTGGAGCGAAGTGATGCAAACCCTCCAGTAATTGCAACCCATGCCTTTAACGATCATGCAGGGATAACGATGGCTGCAATTATGATGCCTCATCATTAAAAAAATCCGTACCACCTTGGACTAATCAAATATTTGTTGGTTTTACGGCAAACTAGCTGTTCCTCAAGGAAGCATACTTTGTTACACTTTTTGGCCTTAAAATAAACAATATTGCTAGCGCTCTTACACCAGGCATAGATTGTTCTCTATATGTAGATGATTTTCTTATCTGCTATCGATCGAAAAGTATGAGAACAATTGAAAGGCAACTTCAACAAAATTTAGATAAAATCCAAAAGTGGGCAATAGAAAATGGTATTAATTTTTCAAAGTCAAATACTCAATGTGTTCATTTTTGTCGATTGCGGAAACACCATAATGACCCTGAACTTCACATATCTGGTTCTAAAGTTCCAGTAGTTGATGAAGCTAAGTTTTTAGGAATTATATTTGACAAAAAACATTCTTTTATTTCACATATTAAACATTTGAAAACTAAATGCCTTAAAGCTTTAAATTTACTTTATCAAGTACAAATTTGGGTTCAAATTCTTCCTTATTACTGAAATTATACAGAAAATATGATAAACAAGATCAACAAGGAAAGGCGGCGTTCAATGAACGCAACCCCCACATGACCCAGCAACAAGAACCAATGGCAAGGAGCCCAGGGGGACCCCAAACAAGTCTTATCCGATCAAAATTAGATTATGGTTCTGTTGTATATGGGTCTGCAAGAAAATCATATCTTCAAATGCTAGATACCATACATAACCAGGGTTTACGCATAGCTTTAGGTGCTTTTCGCACTTCACCTGTAGAAAGTCTATATGCGGAAGCTGGGGAACCGTCGCTTCAGCTTCGTCGAAAAAAGCTATGATCACTTCAACATGCAACTAGAATTTCATCAAATAGCAAATATCCAGCCAAAAATATTATTTTCAAACCAAATTATATTGAAAAATTTGTTAACAAACCAAAGGAAATTAAACCATTAGGCCTTCGTTCAAAAGATGATTTAGAGAAACTTAAAATTAATCCAGTAAGTATCCTTCAAAATGACGATGAGGATGTTCCACCTTGGACTTATAATTCCCCTGAAATAAATATTAACCTTTCAAATATAAAAAAGACATCAAATTCACATGAACATTTCAAAGAGAAGTTTCTAGCAATTAAGGAAGAACATGAAAATTTTATACATGTTTATACGGACGGTTCAAAGGAAGGTTGCAAAGTAGGTGCGGCTGTGTATGAAAATAATTTTACATCTAGTATGAGGTTACCCGATAATGCATCAATTTTTACTGCTGAAGCAAAAGCTATAGATTTAGCATTGTCATACATAGAACAGCATACCTATGATAAATTTGTGATATTTTCTGACTCGCTTTCTGTTTTAATATCCATTAAAAATAAAAAATCTGACAATATCATGATAAAGAAATTTCTTTTGCGATTTCATGATATACTTAAAATAAAATCGGTTAAATTATATTGGATTCCAAGTCATGTAGGTATACGAGGAAATGAAAAAGTAGATGTTTTAGCTAAACAAGCTTTAAATTTTCAAAAAATAGATAAATACAGAATCACTAAAGAAAGCCCAACACGGCAAAATTATAAATGTTGCAGGCTCGGTTTGATTGAGCCTGTTCATGGACGGTACTGGAAAGTGCAAGTTACCGTCCACGCCCCCTAGCACCGGCTTAAGCAGAATTCAACATTTAAACGTGAAATAGTAAAATTTTGAATTTAAAAACATCCGCAGATGTGTTCATACGGCGGTTATCATGGAACCTTCAATGTGACACTTCCGTGCCATTCCATGAAAAGCGGCGTATGGTCCCCAAGTAATAAAAAGCGTGTGCCCTAAACGAGAAAACAATGGGCGGTACTAAATAAAATGGAATTTTGAAAGGGGATCAGAGGTTATGAAGCCTGCATATCACAGATAAGACGTCAAAAGACAAATTTAAAAAGCAGGCAAGATATCCTAAGGGTGATTCAACATTATTCAAGTAGGAATATTGGAACCACCCAATTAGAAAATGCCGAAAAGTTGAACCTAAAAATACCACAAGCACAACAATAATGTCGTGCTGAACTGACTTATTGTTACCTGCTTGTGATTTTAGAACGGCTATAAATAAACTCGTGTCATCTGAATGGAAAGCAAATTGGGACAATGCCTTTTTTTAATAAACTTCATGATATAAACACACCCCATCTCTGTCTTTGTCAAACCGCCATGATCAAACAGTTCTTCTTCGATGCCGAATTGGACACACTAAAGTTACCCATTCTTCTCTCCTCACGAATGACAATGCCCCTTTCTGTGTAGGTTGTAATGAAAGTTTTACTGTCAAGCACTTTCTTCTGGAATGTTATGATTTTTCACAGGCCTGTTAACAGATTTTATAATGTAAACTCACTCAAAGAACTCTTTAATACAATTCCATCAAAAAAACATCATCGATTATTTGAAAGAGATAAACTTGTATTCGAAGATCTGAGTATCTCTTTTTTTATTTTTATTTAAAACATTTTGCCAAATAGTTTAAGCCTATTTTAGCATTCGGCACGATATGGCCATTTATGTGTTGACATGCCGTAAAATCCAAACAAACAAACGGCGAACTAGCTCAATATATAGGTCAAAAGTCTGAAACACGAAAGATGATTTTGACTAACCACGAGTGTTTCAAATTTAAAATAACATCCGGGGTCACAACCACGTCAATAGAGGAAATAAGAGGCAAATTTGATGACATTAACTTTAAATATTTGTGATAAATACGTTTGATTGTATCAAAACAAAAATCAGTTAAATATAGAAGAATGTAGCAAATACAGACGATGCTGTGTCAAAACACAATGCAAATTAGGTTCTAAGATTAATTATACTAACAACGCCTCCGTGGTCGAGGGTTGGAGTCGATGACTTCTTATCCAGTTACCTCTCTTGCTTGGATTCGATCCCCTGGAGATGCTTTGGTAGTTTAGCGCGGAAGAAGGTAGTCTAGTACTGGTGTTACACCCCAAGAACGATGGTTAGGAAACATCCCGCCTATATGACTGAAATACTGTTAAAAAAAGGCGTAAAATAAAACAAACAAACAAACACAATAAACAAAACATGCCACATAGTTATGTTAAAGATATATTTAAGTTAAACTGGAAGAGACCTCATAACTGCAGTATATTGTTTGGTGTTATTAACCTGTTAATTCCATACTAAATTACAGGGTCAATGCACACCCTATATTAATCTTCGAAAGATTCTCGGTAATTTCCGTGAGATGAACGCAGTAAGATTTGATTTAATATAATTTGTGCCTACAAAGTAATTATTATATAGCGCAATAGGGTAAGCTACGATTTAATGATTTCCAAGCGTCATACGTGTTGCAAGAGCAAGACTGCGTAACTCCCAACAAAGCAACAGGGGTAAAAAATACCTAGCCTGCTGGAGCGAAGTGATGCAAACCCTCCAGTAATTGCAACCCATGCCTTTAACGATCATGATCGATGACTTCTTATCCAGTTACCTCTCTTGCTTGGATTCGATCCCCTGGAGATGCTTTGGTAGTTTAGCGCGGAAGAAGGTAGTCTAGTACTGGTGTTACACCCCAAGAACGATGGTAAGGAAACATCCCGCCTATATGACTGAAATACTGTTAAAAAAAGGCGTAAAATAAAACAAACAAACAAACACAATAAACAAAACATGCCACATAGTTATGTTAAAGATATATTTAAGTTAAACTGGAAGAGACCTCATAACTGCAGTATATTGTTTGGTGTTATTAACCTGTTAATTCCATACTAAATTACAGGGTCAATGCACACCCTATATTAATCTTCGAAAGATTCTCGGTAATTTCCGTGAGATGAACGCAGTAAGATTTGATTTAATATAATTTGTGCCTACAAAGTAATTATTATATAGCGCAATAGGGTAAGCTACGATTTAATGATTTCCAAGCGTCATACGTGTTGCAAGAGCAAGACTGCGTAACTCCCAACAAAGCAACAGGGGTAAAAAATACCTAGCCTGCTGGAGCGAAGTGATGCAAACCCTCCAGTAATTGCAACCCATGCCTTTAACGATCATGCAGGGATAAACGATGACTGCAATTATGATGCCTCATCATTAAAAAAAAAATCCGTACCACCTTGGACTTATCAACTGTTTGTTGGTTTTACGGCGAACTAGCTCAATATATAGGTCAAAAGTCTGAAACAGGAAAGATGATTTTGACTAACCACGAGTGTTTCAAATTTAAAATAACATCCGGGGTCACAACCACGTCAACAGTTGGGCTGAGGGATAAATTATCTAGAGGAAATAAGAGGCAAATTTGATGACATTAACTTTAAATATTCATGATAAATACGTTTGATTGTATAATAACAAAAATCAGTTAAATCAAGTTAGATATAGAAGTCTGTAGCAAATACGGACGATGCTGTGTCAAAACACAATGCAAATTAGGTTCTAAGATTAATCATACTAACAACGCCTCCGTGGTCGAGGGGTGGGAGTCGATGACTTCTTATCCAGTTACATCTCTTGCTTGGATTCGATCCTCGGGAGATGCTTTGGTAGTTTAGCGCGGAAGAAGGTAGTCTAGTACTGGTGTTACTCCCCAAGAACGATGGTTAGGAAACTACCCGCCTATATGACTGAAATATATCTCATATTGACTTTGTAAGATTAAATAATCGATTTGCTTCCTCTTATCTGTTTTCATTGATTTCTTCAGTATAAGGAACATGTTTAAGATATGTATCAGTAAAGGAAGCTTTTTGTGTTGAATTTATTTCAAACTGCACAGCATCACTACCATTATCATTAAGTTATTGAATCATAATGGGATTGAAAGATTTGTAATATTTTATATGAACAAAAGCTGATATAATTATTTAAATCAAAAGTTATTTTCTTAGAGTATCGACTGTAAAAACTAAAACCTATGTTCGATACCGAGAATAAATTTTAAGCATTTAATATTTTACATGAAACAATTGTAAACACATTGTTTAAGACTTGAAATTGGTCCAGGAATAATATACAAAGGAGTGAATTTACTTTAGATGAAAAAGCATGTTATTCCCTGTGGAGGGTATATATTAAATAGTGGTAGGATTGTTTTATAGTGCTCTTTGTGTAACAGTAAAGGTAAATGGACTTTAAGCTTATATTGATGGAAAATTACCCCTTGGTACACATTTATGCAACATGAATAGCCATGAAATGAACAATTTTAGCGATTGATTGTGCTGTTAACCATTGATATTACCACCTATAAGAAAGATAGTGTAGTTCTGTTCAATAATGAAACCCTACAAAAATGCATAGTTTATTTATATATAAACCCTTCAAAAATAAAATCACTTTATTCACATGAAGTAGTTTTTAGAAATATAATTAATATTGTATATCTAATAAAATAATTGATTACTATAGATCTTATTCGTGACTTTTGTTTGACCTAATTTCATCATACGTTGACATGTTAATTGAACAGGAAGGTTTAACATTATCAGTATCTTGTTTTCACCTGTAGTTGTTTAATTTGCGGCAGGAGGGAAATCTTCCCCTCATCTCTAACTGGGCTACTGTCCTGTTGTGTAGTTGGTAATATTCTTGTGGCTCCTCAAAATGTATGGATATATCTATGTCTGATGTTTCACAACTGTTTACTACTGTCCTGTTACGCAGTAGGTAGCGCTGATTCTTAGGTGTTGTAATAGTCTGAAAATATAACAGATGCTATCATTTGGGAATATGTTATTTGTCAAAGGCCCAATATGCCCAAAAATGCTTTCGTTTTTAACATTCTTGTTCTTCTTGTTCTTGTTCTTCTAAGGTGTCAATACTGGTAACTACTGTCCTGTTGTGTAGTTTGTATCATTCTTTTCTAGGTGCTGTAATAGTCTAACATATAACAGATGCTATCATAAGGGAATATGTTACTTGTCAAATGCCCAAAAATGCTTTCGTTTTTAACATTCTTGTTCTTCTTGTTCTTGTTCTTCTAAGGTGTCAATACTGGTAACTACTGTCCTGTTGTGTAGTTGGTAACATTCTTTTCTAGGTGCTGTAATAGTCTGAAAATATAACAGATGCTATCATTAGGGAATATGTTATTTGTCAAAGGCCCAATGTCCCCAAAAATGCTTTCGTTTTTAACATTCTTGTTCTTCTTGTTCTTGTTCTTCTAAGGTGTCAATACTGGTAACTACTGTCCTGTTGTGTAGTTGGTAACGTTCTTTTCTAGGTGCTGTAATAATTTGAAAACATAAAAGATGCTATCATTAGGGAATATGTTATTTGTCAAAGGCCCGATATGCCCAAAAATGCTTTCGTTTTTAATATTCTTGTTCTTCTTGTTCTTGTTCTTCTAAGGTGTCAATACTGGTATCTACTGTCCTGTTGTGTAGTTGGTAACGTTCTTTTCTAGGTGCTGTAATATTTTGAAAATATAAAAGATGCTATCATTAGGGAATATGTTATTTGTCAAAGGCCCGATATGCCCAAAAATGCTTTCGTTTTTAATATTCTTGTTAATTCTTGTAAAAACACAATCAAACCATCAATTTTCATGTAATTTTGTTTTGATCATGCTACCGTGAGATCACTTTGTTTCCATATTTTTATTACACACATTAAAGCAACAGGGGTAAAAAATACCTAGCCTGCTGGAGCGAAGTGATGCAAACCCTACAGTAATTGCAACCCATGCCTTTAACGATCATGCAGGGATAAAAGATGTCTGCAATTATGATGCCTCATCATTAAAAAAAAATCCGTACCACCTTGGACTTATCAACTGTTTGTTGGTTTTACGGCGAACTAGCTCAATATATAGGTCAAAAGTCTGAAACAGGAAAGATGATTTTGACTAACCACGAGTGTTTCAAATTTAAAATAACATCCGGGGTCACAACCACGTCAACAGTTGGGGCTGAGGGATAAATTATCTAGAGGAAATAAGAGGCAAATTTGATGACATTAACTTTAAATATTTATGATAAATACGTTTGATTGTATCAAAACAAAAATCAGTTAAATCAAGTTAGATATAGAAGTCTGTAGCAAATACGGACGATGCTGTGTCAAAACACAATGCAAATTAGGTTCTAAGATTAATCATACTAACAACGCCTCCGTGGTCGAGGGGTGGGAGTCGATGACTTCTTATCCAGTTACATCTCTTGCTTGGATTCGATCCTCGGGAGATGCTTTGGTAGTTTAGCGCGGAAGAAGGTAGTCTAGTACTGGTGTTACTCCCCAAGAACGATGGTTAGGAAACTACCCGCCTATATGACTGAAATATATCTCATATTGACTTTTTAAGATTAAATAATCGATTTGCTTCCTCGTATCTGTTTTCATTGATTTCTTCAGTATAAGGAACATGTTTAAAATATGTATCAGCAAAGGAAGATTTTTGTATTGAATTTATTTCAAACTGCACAGCATCACCACCATTATCATTAAGTTATTGAATCATAATGGGATTGAAAGATTTGTAATATTTTATATAAACAACAGCTGATATAATTATTTAAATCAAAAGTTATTTTCTAAGAGTATCAACTGTAAAAACTAAAACCTATGTTCGATACCGAGAATTAATTTTAAGCATTAAATATTTTACATGAAACAGTTGTAAACACATTGTTTAAGACTTGAAATTGGTCCAGGAATAATATACAAAGGAGTGAATTTACTTTAGATGAAAAAGCATGTTATTCCCTGTGGAGGGTATATATTAAATAGTGGTAGGATTGTGTTATAGTGCTCTTTGTGTAACAGTAAAGGTAAATGGACTTTAAGCCTATATTGATGGAAAATTACCCTTTGGTACACATTTATGCAACATGAAAAGCCATGAATTGTGCTGTTAACCATTGATATTACCACCGATAAGAAAGATAATGTAGTGCTGTTCAATAATGAAACCCTACAAAAATGCATAGTTTATTTATATATAAACCCTTCAAAAATAAAATCACTTTATTCACATGAAGTAGATTTTAGAAATATAATTAATATTGTATATCTAATAAAATAATTGATTACTATAGGTCTTATTTGTGACTTTTGTTTGACCTAATATCATCATACGTTGACATGTCAATTGAACAGGAAGGTTTAACATTATCAGTATCTTGTTTTCACCTGTAGTTGTTTAATTTGCGGCAGGAGGGAAATCTTCCCCTCATCTCTAACTGGGCTACTGTCCTGTTGTGTAGTTGGTAATATTCTTGTGGCTCCTCAAAATGTATGGATTTATCTATGTCTGATGTTTTACAACTGTTTACTACTGTCCTGTTGTGTAGTTTGTATCATTCTTTTCTCGGTGCTGCAATAGTCTGAAAATATAACAGATGCTATCATTAGGGAATATGTTATTTGTCAAAGGCCCAATATGCCCAAAAATGCTTTCGTTTTTAACATTCTTGTTCTTCTTGTTCTTGTTCTTATAAGGTGTCAATACTGGTAACTACTGTCCTGTTGTGTAGTTTGTATCATTCTTTTCTCGGTGCTGTAATAGTCTGAAAATATAACAGATGCTATCATTAGGGAATATGTTATTTGTCAAAGGCCCAATATGCCCCAAAATGCTTTCTTTTTTAACATTTTTAGCTCACCTGAGCTTGCTCAGGGTGAGCTTTTAGGATCGGTGAATGTCCGTCGTCCGTCCGGCCGTCCACAATTACTTGTGAACACTCTAGCGGTCGCATTTTTGCCTCAATCATCATCAAACTTGGTCAGGATGCTTATCTAGTTGAAAGCTCGGATGAGTTCGAACATGGGTCATCTCGGATGAAAAACTAGGTCACAAGAGCTAAAAATAGAAAACCTTGTGAACACTCTAGAGGTCACATTTTTGACCCAATCATCATCAAACTTGGTCAGGATGTTTGTCTAGGTGATAGCTTGGATGAGTTCGAACATGGGTCATCTCGGATGAAAAAGTAGGTCACAGGAGCTATAAATAGAAAAAACCTTGTGAACACTCTAGTGTCACAATTTTTGAACCAATCATCATCAAACTTGGTCAGAATGCTTGTCTAGTCAATTGCTTGGATGAGTTCGAACATGGTCATCTCTGATGAAAAACTAGGTCACAGGAGCTAAAAATAGAAAACCTTGTGAACACTCTAGTGGTCACATTTTTGACCCAATCATCATCAAACTTTGTCAGGATGCTTGTTTAGATAATAGCTCGGATGAGTTTGAATATGGTCATCTCGGATGAAAAAACTAGGTCACCGGAGCTATAAATAGAAAAACCTTGTGAAACACTCTAGTGGTCACATTTTTGCATCAATCATCATCAAACTTGGTCAGGATGCTTATCTAGTTGATAGCTTGGATGAGTTCGAACATGGTCATCTCGGATGAAAAAGTAGGTCACCAGAGCTAAAAATAGAAAAACCTTGTTAACACTTTAGCGGTCACATTTTTGCATCAATCATCATCAAACTTGATCAAGATGCTTGTCTAGGTGATAGCTCGGATGAGTTCGAACATGGGTTATCTCGGATGAAAAACTAGGTCACAGGAGCTAAAAATAGAAAAACCTTGTTAACACTCTAGTGGTCACAATTTTGACTCAATTGTCATCAAACTTGGTCAGGAAACTTGTCTAGGTCATTGCTGGGAATAAATCGAACATGGGACATTTCGGATGAAAAACTAGGTCACAGGAGCTAAAAAATAGAAAAAATCTTGTTAACACTCTAGTGGCTACTGTTGTGATCCAAATATTCTGTTATTGGTCTGAAAGTTTGTTTTTGATGATTTCTAAGTCAAGATCGAACATGGGTCATCTTGGATGAAAAACTAGGTCACACCGCCCAAATATGGAAAACCTTGTTAACATTCTAGTGGTCACATTTTTCGACTCAATTATCATCAAACTTGGTCAGGATGTTTGTCTAGGTAATTGCTTGGATGAGTTCGAAATCGCATGTGAAACTAGGTCACCGGAGCTAAAAATAGAAAAATCTTGTTAACACTCTAGTTGCTACTGTTTTGATCCAAGTATCCTGGAAATTGGTCTGAAAGTTTGTTTTGATGATTTCTAGGTCAAGTTTGAATATGTGTCACCTGGGTAAAAAACTAGGTCGCACTGCTCAAATATGGATAATCCTTGTTAACACTGTAGTGGTCACATTTTTGACTCACCTGTCATGAGACTTGGTCAGAATGCTTGTCTAGGTAATTGTTTGGATGAGTTTGATAATTCAGGTGAGCGATCTAGGGCCATCATGGCCCTCTTGTTGTTCTTCTTCTTCTTGTTCTTCTAAGGTGTCAATACTGGTAACTACTGTCCTGTTGTGTAGTTTGTATCATTCTTTTCTAGGTGCTGTAATATTCTGAAAACATAAAAGATGCTATCATTAGGGAATATGTTATTTGTCAAAGGCCAAATGTGCCCAAAAATGCTTTCGTTTTTAACATTCTTGTTCTTCTTGTTCTTGCTCTTCTAAGGTGTCAATACTGGTAACTACTGTCCTGTTGTGTAGTTGGTAACGTTCTATTCTAGGTGCTGTAATGGTCTGAAAATATAAAAGATGCTATCATTAGGGAATATGTTATTTGTCAAAGGCCCAATATGCCCAAAAATGCTTTCGTTTTTAACATTCTTGTTCTTCTTGTTCTTGTTCTTATAAGGTGTCAATACTGGTAACTACTGTCCTGTTGTGTAGTTTGTATCGTTCTTTTCTCGGTGCTGTAATAGTCTGAAAATATAACAGATGCTATCATTAGGGAATATGTTATTTGTCAAAGGCCCAATGTGCCCAAAAATGCTTTCGTTTTTAACATTCTTGTTCTTCTTCTTCTTGTTCTTCTAAGGTGTCAATACTGGTAACTACTGTCCTTTTGTGTAGTTGGTAACGTTCTTTTCTAGGTGCTGTAATATTCTGAAAATATAAAAGATGCTATCATTAGGGAATATGTTATTTGTCAAAGGCCCAATATGCCCAAAAATGCCTTCGTTTTTTTTTTCTGAAAAGCTATTTATTTTTGGTGTCCTGTCATAGTTTCCAAAAGGTTAATAATCTAGCAATTAACCAGAACAATGTTTTGCATCTGATGAAGTAAGATTTACAGCAAAAATGTTGAGAGGAAAATACTTGAAGAACAAGAGCCATGTCAACATGGCCATCCTCCGCCGAAAGTGTTTGCTCATTGGAAGAATGTTTATGTAGTAGAGCAGAATAATTCAATTTTAAGAGGTCTTTTGGTAATGAAAACTGATGGCAGAAGTGATAACAGATTTGAAACCTATGTAAATTACTGATGGCTTAAATTGACAAAGGGCAATAACTGAAAAATAATGCAGGGTCGGTTATCATTCTTGTGTGCTACACCCCTCCTCAGTAAAATATATCTACCTATGAAGTTTCAAGTTGATACCTCAAATTCTTTTTGAGATAAGGGACAAAATAGTATGAAAAATATCAAAGGGCAATAACTCAAAATTATGCAGGGTAGTTATCATTCTTTTATTTTCATTTTCTGTATTTTCACTGTAAAAATTTATTTTTCACTGCAGTGAAACATATTTTCCCTATTTTCACTGGTGTCTTGCCGCTCATTTAATATTTATTTTCATACCACGCGCTGAAAATAAATCATGTTTTTATAGAAAAAAACTTTAATATCCTTTATATCCACGCCGCCTTTTCAGCGGGGGGATAATTAACCCAGGGCCCTCGATCAACCAAATTTGCGGCCGATGATTGGCCGGAGTCCCCCACCAAAAAAGTATTTTTCCCCCTTACAGAGTTAAAAATTGGCCCTTAAAACATATATTGTTAAAGAAAAAAATGAAATGTTGTTTTTTTAAATTAAAATTTATCTATTTGACAGCTATTTTGTAAGCGGAATATTGTATACAGTACATGTCTGCACGTTTCCGTTTGTTTTTTTTTCCCGAAATCTACCGTCACATATTGGCCTTTCATCCTGTAAAAAATGATAAAATTTCAACAGAAATATGCAGAAAAAAAATCACAATTCCCATCAACAATTCGATTTCAATTGTTAATACATGAAATCTTTTCTTTTTTTGTGCCCCCACGTTAGTGGCGGGCATTTAGATTTACCCTTGTCCGTCCCTCCGTCTGACCGTCCGTCCGTCCTTCCGTCCGTCCGTCCGTTCACTTTTGTGTCGCACGTTACTCAAAAAGTATTTGACCTAGAGTCATGAAACTGTACAGGAATGTTGATCAGCATGTGTAGTTGTGCACCTGGGTATTTTGGTCTGGATATTTTTAGTATTTCCAGAGTTATTGCCCTTGACTTAGTAAAATTTTGCAATTTTCAACTTGTGTCGCATGTAACTCAAAAAGTATTTGACCTACAGTCATAAAACGTTACAGGAATGTTGATCAGCATGTGTAGTTGTGCACCTGGGTATTTTCGTCTGGATATTTTTAGTATTTACAGAGTTATTGCCCTTGACTTGGTAAAATTTTGCAATTTTCAACTTGTGTCGCACGTAACTCAAAAAGTATTTGACCTAGAGTCATGAAACTTTACAGGAATGTTGATCAGAATGTGTAGTTGTGCACCTGGGTATTTTTGTGTGCATATTTTTAGTATTTTTAGAGTTATTGCCCTTGACTTAGTAAAATTTGGCAATTTTCAACATGTGTCGCACATAACTCAAAAAGTATTTGACCTAGAGTCATGTAACTTTACAGGAATATTGATTAGCATGTGCAGTTGTGCACCAGGTATTTTCGTCTGGATTTATTAAGTATTTTTAGAGTTATTACCCTTCACTTAGAAAATTTTTGCAATTTTCAACTTGTGTCGCAAGTTTCTCAAAAAGGATTTGACATAGTCAATAAACCTTATGGGCAGGTTGCTCAGCATATTTTAGATTTGCACCTGGGGTTTCGCTTGTGGATTTATCCAGTATTTGTAGAGTTATTTCCATTGACTTAGTAAAAAGATTGACAGAACAGTGTTGCGGTGGGGGCACCCGTGTCCTATGGACACATTTCTAGTTTTTTTTTTGGTCTTCAAAATGCTATATCAACCACGGTAATTTTTTCCGTAAATTAGAACTTGCAAGTTTTGTTTTCATGATACTTGATGAAATAACTGATTGAAAACGATATTATAATAAACAATAAATTAAATTTTATATAAATTACATCAGCAACAACTAGAATTGTGGATGTGTAAACAGAAAACAAACACATTTTCCTTTGTCACATATTTTCGCGATGCCGATTTTTACGACTGTTTTACAAAGTCAAGAAAAGGAAGCTTTGTCTTATTAAAATGTGTGTTATAACACCAAAAAATGTAGTTTATGAATAGAATTTACTTTAAATGTATGTTTTGTTCATATTAGTGGAAATGGAGGCAAAATTTGTATTGAAGGTTAAATTAAGTAGATAGTTCTTATGCATAACTAGTCTGGAATGTATCCTAACAAACAATAAACTAATAAAAAAGTGTTTTATCCACAACATAAACAGTATGACAAAAATTAAAAAAACAAAAACAAAATTCTGGAAACAAAGTGATCCCTCGGAAGCATTAATCACAACAAAATAACATAAGAATTGCAGACTCGGTTTGATTGAGTCTGTACATGAGGGATAATGAATAAGTGCAACATCCCTCACGCCCCCTAGCACCGACTTGAGCGGTACTAAATTCTCAACACAGTGATCCCGAAGGACCAGAAAATATAACAACACTGAAGTGAAGTACGGGGCAACTTTTTATGGCTGCCATACGGCACTTGACACCTGCTGTTGTGAAGTACAAAAGTCTGGAAACAAAGTGATCCCTCGGAACAAACCATTCTGCACTTATATTGATTATGAGGTACTTTTGCAAAGGTATACCACACAAACATATTTTAGGTTATATATTTGAGGTAGTTCCCATGAAAAACAGATAATTTATCAATAGATGAGGCAAAATGTGTAAATGTGGTATGTAATAATAAGGTAGTCATATAAAGAAACATAATTCAAGCACACAAGTTTTGGTTTCTCCTTGAAGCAATTGCAATAGTTAAATTTTATAAAAACAATGAGTATTTGTCAATAAATAAAACAATAAAATTTTAAGTGTAAGTAATAAATAAAATTGTTTGTATCATTTACCACTAAAGTACTAAATAAAAACCATTACAATAGTTTAAGTAGAAGAAAAATGTCAAAATCAGTTTCGTGAAAATACTATTTTTGAGGTGAAAAAAAAAACATTCCACTCTTAAAACTTTATGTATATTTAAATCTTCAGCCTTATAAATTGAAACCTATAAAAAATATCACTTTAATAATGACATAGTTTTCGAAATAGTATATGTCAAACCAGAATATTGTTTGAGGGGAAATATGAACAAATTTAGGTATAAAGCAAAGTAAACAAACCCACCAATTATTGATTTTGAATGCGATTAATAGCAGGAGTGTAAGATTTACTGATATTTAGGAAACTGATATTGGCACACATTAATAAACAATAACAAAATTAAACAAGAGCACCGCTAGGCGGAGCATTATATGCCCGAAAGTATTTTTTTTTTTGTAAGGATGACCTTAACCGTTGACCTTTTGACCCCAAAATCAATAGGGGTCTTCTACCCAATATGGACAATCATCCTATGAAGTTTGAACATTGTGGGCCAAATGGAACTTAACATATGTTCCGGCAACTGTTTTCAGTATCAAGGTAATAGTGACCTTCACCTTTGACCTTTTGACCCCAAAATCAACAGGGGTCTTCTACCCAATATGGACAATCATCCTATGAAGTTTGAACATTGTGGGTCGAATGGAACTTAAGTAATGCTCTGGAAACTGTTTTCAGTTATAAGGTAATAGTGACCTTGACCTTTGACCTTTTGACCCCAAAATCAATAGGGGTCTTCTACCCAATATGGACAATCATCCTATGAAGTTTGAACATTGTGGGCCAATTGGAACTTAAGTTATGCTCCGGAAACTGTTTTCAGTTTTAAGGTCATAGTGACCTTGACCTTTGACCTTGTGACCCCAAAATCAATAGGGGTCTTCTTCCCAATATGGACAATCATCCTATGAAGTTTGAACATTGTGGGTCAAATGGAACTTAAGTTATGCTCCGGAAACTGTTTTCAGTTTTAAGGTAATAGTGACCTTGACCTTTGACCTTGTGACCCCAAAATCAATAGGGGTCTTCTACCCAATATGGACAATCATCCTATGAAGTTTGAACATTGTGGGCCAATTGGAACTTAAGTTATGCTCCGGAAACTGTTTTCAGTATTTTAAGGTAATAGTGACCTTGACCTTTGACCTTTTGACCCCAAAATCAATAGGGGTCTTCTACCCAATATGGACAATCATCCTATGAAGTTTGAACATTGTGGGCCAATTGGAACTTAAGTTATGCTCCGGAAACTGTTTTCAGTATCAAGGTCATAGTGACCTTGACCTTTGACCTTGTGACCCCAAAATCAATAGGGGTCTTCTGCCCAATATGGACAATCATCCTATGAAGTTTAAACATTGTGGGTCAAATGGAACTTAAGTTATGCTCCGGAAACCGTTTTCAGTTTTAAGGTAATAGTGACCTTGACCTTTGACCTTTTGACCCCAAAATCAATAGGGGTCTTCTACCCAATATGGACAATCATCCTATGAAGTTTTAACATTGTGGGCCAAATGGAACTTAAGTTATGCTCCGGAAACCAAATTGCTAACGGACGGACGGACGTACGGACGGACGGACGGACGGACAGACGGACGCCAGGGGGTATAACATAATATGCCCTTTCGGGCATATAAAAATAAACATAGCATTTGGCACAAAGAAAAGACACTTTCATAAGTTTGAAATAGTTCTAACAGACTAATAATATTGATGCACATTTATAAAGAGGTAGTTGTTCAGAATAAAATTATATATCTAAATAAGAATAAAATTATATATCTAATAAATAAATAAACAGTTAACAAATAAAAAAGAAGTTACTGCTACATATCACATAAAAATGTCTCATAACATTTCACTACTTACAACAGTTTTATGTAAAAAAAAAGACAAAAAACGTAAAATTTCAATAACAATGAAAGTTAAAAGTAAAAATATCTAAAATTTAATTAGAGGTAGTATTTTATGAAAAAAAATGGATACGCCTTATTTATAAAATCAAAAGTAATCATAAACGTTGTGAAATATTGAAATGCATCTAATTACAACTGGCAACATATTTACTTTAAGAAAAAGAAAAAAAGGATGTTTGCTTAATCAAACATGACAGATAAAAACATATGAATTCAAAAAATCAGTAATTGAACTAGGTTTAATTAAAAAAATATTCAAACAGCTGCTATTTTAACCCATTTTCCCCAAGGAAAAATATATATAACATACCTTTAGATTAAATTAGCTTTTTATACATTCTTCTGTTTGTTTTAGGGTATCTCCTCATATACATGCCCTGTTTTAAATTCAGTTGTATTACTTTATTAATTGCATAATCATGAAATGTAATAAGTTTGTTTATTATGAAATTAAAGAGTGTATCCATTATATCAATTAAAACCCAACACAGAAGAGAAGATAAAACTCCAAAGACAACCAGTAATGTCACTACAATTTCATTAATTTTTACTTCGACTTGTAAGGCCGCTATTCCATAGGTACGCGATCCGTGACCTGCGTCCTTGATCCGTGTCCGGTGCATGTCAGTGAGTATTATTCCATTGGTACGTTTTTTCTTCATAATTTTAATAATAGTATAGCGAACAGAGGATAATTATTTGTAGAATATGATATAATTTCATTCTCATACCAAAACCAGTTGTAACATCAAAGAATTAGGTAAAAAGAAAAAGGAAAAACATTGAATACCAGTTAGGTTTTGGAATAACATCTCTTAAGCAACCGAAGACCAGATGTTGTTTTTTTTTAATCTGTCATTGGTGCATCATAAACTAATGGGTTCTCCAACATTATTTTGCTGAGCTTTTTAGTTTTTTCTTTCGAAATCGATGAAGTATTTAATTTCGTTCGAGGCATTTTGTCTTGACGAGACATGTCCATGACTGTCCGCATCCGTAAAAAATCGCTCATCCTGCGAAACGTCGAGGATACCGTCGCGGAAGCGGATTGTAAACGGACAAAAGGAATATATTCAACGTATTCTTTGATAAGCGAATCGGTAGCGGATGACGGACGCGGACCGCTGATCACGTATAAATGGAATAGCGGCCTAATTCTGTACATTTCAAAGCTCCAAAGAAATCCCTTCTCTAACTGAAGGTGACAGGGGTTTTAAAATAGTTTCGACACCAGAATCATTTCGAGCTTTACTGTATCTTCTCCTCCTATAAATCATAACAATTCTGGCAACTATAATGGTGATGGTGGTGATGACTGATAATACAACTGTGCCAATAATGATATCTGATTAAGAAATAAATATAATGAAGTTATGATAATGATTAAAATATGAAATCAAATGAAGTGCATTTAAAAATCTTTATAGTCTACATTTAAATGACTCAAACGTCTTTTGAAGTTTGCTGGTTATTTCGTGCATTTGATAATAAATTCTATCTTCATTTTCATGTTTCTTTTTGACACAAATGCAATGGTATTTTGTAATTAAAATGCAGACTAGCAGACATGTCAGAACTACAATAACAGAAGCTACTATGACTACTATAATTCTTAGCTGCTAAAGCTTGAAATCACTTTGTAAACTTAATATGTCAATGGCCATGCTGAATGAGACAGGCATGATAATAATATCAGTAGTACTAATGTTCAATATTTATGTAGTAATATGTATGAGTAGCCTTGTTTAAACCCGATGTGTTACTTTCAGCAGAGGGTGATGTTCCTGTTGCCTGATCATCTAACGTTTGATCATCAAAGGGTGGTAATGAGGTTGACAATAGTGTCATAGCAGTTAAAGACAATTTTTGTTTAGCATGTAATTTCCAACTTTTGCAATAATCTTTTTAGATCATTAAGTAATGACTTTAGCGCTTGTGGCAAAAGCGCAAAAAGTATGGCATCATCGGAAAAAAGAGAGTAAAAAAGTTCCCAATATTGTCGTCGAAAGCGGTTAATATATCAATTACAAAGAACAAAAATATAAGACTGGAGCTGGGATCTCCCTGTGTTGCGCCGATGTTTAATTCGAAAAAAGGTGAAACCGTTTATAATGTCTAACATCAGCATTAACAATACATGTACTGTACATTAATTGGATGGTTTTATACCATAATTCTTAAATGGTATAACAAACCTTTAATTACGAACTAATAAACTTTAACACATTTAAATCCACTTTCTGAAACTAGTCATTAATGTGGATATATGCTCTGGATCTATGGCAAAGGACGTAATAAACAATAGTTTGTGAAATGGAAATATTATCCGCGTACATAAAATAGTTGGATTAAAGCTAGTGATATGGGTTAATTGTGCTGTTTATTAATAAATGTTGTAAATATTTGTATATTATCTCAGTCTAATATGTAAATAAAGTGTAGCGTGTTGGTTGTAAAGCTACATCGTAATTTGTATATAAAATGTAAATATAAATCCAGGCTTGTTTAACTTTTTAAACTCCATCCCCTTGTCGTCTTGCGTTTTAACTTGAACAAATAAACTTAAACTTGATGGTAAAATAAGTACAGTGTTAAACCATAGCACAGTACTGCTATCTGATTTGGCAATAAATAGTTGATCAGTGTAAAATTTGTTAAAAATAACTTAAAATAGTTTACCTTTTCAATACGAGGAGGCTTTTGTTGTTAAAACTGAATCGTTTTATCGGTATTAAAATAATAATAGTGTATATTTCGATGTTGTAAACTATTGGTAATAAGGATAAATATCTAAAAAAAGGGTTTAAACATGTTTGTTTATTCAAGAATTGGTAATATTTTGTTAGCAGACTATCAGAGTAAAACGACGTCTGCTTTAAAATACTGTCAGAGTTTGAATCTAATAAAAATAATGTCGTCTAATATGCTTATTTTACATACCAATAAAGCATTTCGCGCAAACACTAGATGACGGTTTATTAAAATAAATCAAATCTTTATCTGTCCTTAAGGCCCTCAGTACTGTCCCGTTATCAATGGCGGTAAAAATACGCTAACATTGTGGTCTGCAAGACAATATGGCCACGCCCTGTATTCCGGATCACCAGTAACATTAACGCATTAAATCGTTACGCTAGAGCGGGCTCAAAAACAACTCATTTTCCATTCCACCCAAGATGGCGGAGTTGTATTAAAAAATATGCTCTGGATCTATGGCAAAGGACGTAATAAACAATAGTTTGTGAAATGGAAATATTATCCGCGTACATAAAATAGTTGGATTAAAGCTAGTGATATGGGTTAATTGTGCTGTTTATTAATAAAAATTTTAATGTTGTAAATATTTGTATATTATCTCAGTCTAATATGTAAATAAAGTGTAGCGTGTTGGTTGTAAAGCTACATCGTAATTTGTATATAAAATGTAAATATAAATCCAGGCTTGTTTAACTTTTTAAACTCCATCCCCTTGTCGTCTTGCGTTTTAACTTGAACAAATAAACTTAAACTTGATGGTAAAATAAGTACAGTGTTAAACCATAGCACAGTACTGCTATCTGATTTGGCAATAAATAGTTGATCAGTGTAAAATTTGTTAAAAATAACTTAAAATAGTTTACCTTTTCAATACGAGGAGGCTTTTGTTGTTAAAACTGAATCGTTTTATCGGTATTAAAATAATAATAGTGTATATTTCGATGTTGTAAACTATTGGTAATAAGGATAAATATCTAAAAAAAGGGTTTAAACATGTTTGTTTATTCAAGAATTGGTAATATTTTGTTAGCAGACTATCAGAGTAAAACGACGTCTGCTTTAAAATACTGTCAGAGTTTGAATCTAATAAAAATAATGTCGTCTAATATGCTTATTTACATACCAATAAAGCATTTCGCGCAAACACTAGATGACGGTTTATTAAAATAAATCAAATCTTTATCTGTCCTTAAGGCCCTCAGTACTGTCCCGTTATCAATGGCGGTAAAATACGCTAACATTGTGGTCTGCAAGACAATATGGCCACGCCCTGTATTCCGGATCACCAGTAACATTAACGCATTAAATCGTTACGCTAGAGCGGGCTCAAAAACAACTCATTTTCCATTCCACCCAAGATGGCGGAGTTGTATTAAAAAATATGCTCTGGATCTATGGCAAAGGACGTAATAAACAATAGTTTGTGAAATGGAAATATTATCCGCGTACATAAAATAGTTGGATTAAAGCTAGTGATATGGGTTAATTGTGCTGTTTATTAATAAAAATTTTAATGTTGTAAATATTTGTATATTATCTCAGTCTAATATGTAAATAAAGTGTAGCGTGTTGGTTGTAAAGCTACATCGTAATTTGTATATAAAATGTAAATATAAATCCAGGCTTGTTTAACTTTTTAAACTCCATCCCCTTGTCGTCTTGCGTTTTAACTTGAACAAATAAACTTAAACTTGATGGTAAAATAAGTACAGTGTTAAACCATAGCACAGTACTGCTATCTGATTTGGCAATAAATAGTTGATCAGTGTAAAATTTGTTAAAAATAACTTAATAACTGTGTTGGGCTTTCTTTAGGGATTCTATATTTATCTATTTTAAAATAGTTTACCTTTTCAATACGAGGAGGCTTTTGTTGTTAAAACTGAATCGTTTTATCGGTATTAAAATAATAATAGTGTATATTTCGATGTTGTAAACTATTGGTAATAAGGATAAATATCTAAAAAATAGGGTTTAAACATGTTTGTTTATTCAAGAATTGGTAATATTTTGTTAGCAGACTATCAGAGTAAAACGACGTCTGCTTTAAAATACTGTCAGAGTTTGAATCTAATAAAAATAATGTCGTCTAATATGCTTATTTACATACCAATAAAGCATTTCGCGCAAACACTAGATGACGGTTTATTAAAATAAATCAAATCTTTATCTGTCCTTAAGGCCCTCAGTACTGTCCCGTTATCAATGGCGGTAAAAAACGCTAACATTGTGGTCTGCAAGACAATATGGCCACGCCCTGTAAGCTAAAAATTCCGGATCACCAGTAACATTAACCATTGATTGTCGTCTGCTAGCGCATTAAATCGTTACGCTAGAGCGGGCTCAAAAACAACTCATTTTCCATTCCACCCAAGATGGCGGAGTTGTATTAAATATATAGCAGGGTAACTGAGTGCACGGTCTGGTTAAGCGCCCCTGACTACTGCAGATAATAAAGTGTCCTCAAACAAAATATGATTGTTCATCATATAAAATTTAATTCTAAATCACTTATTAACACAACTTTATTTAATTATGTTTCAAGAAATTGTTTTCAAAATAATATAATTGTACTGTGCAAATACTTATTCATGAGAATACTTATTCATCAGCTTTTCTGTGTTTTATCCATATTTTTTCTGTAAGAGTTGTTTCCTCTTGACTTTGGCTGGAATTTATACATGACACGTGAATCTCGTTTTCATTCTGTTCAGTGCGTTGGTTAATTGTCATTGATAAAGGAAGGTCTCGCTGTTCACAAGTTTTATGATGTTACACTTAAACATTTTTCTATTTGGTTGAAATAGTTTATCATTCTATAAGGTAACTATTGCAATGGCTGAAGGAATTTATTA
Organism: Ruditapes philippinarum; assembly: GCF_026571515.1. NCBI lineage: Eukaryota > Metazoa > Mollusca > Bivalvia > Venerida > Veneridae > Ruditapes > Ruditapes philippinarum. The sequence goes on from NW_026862559.1 coordinate 225,245, forward strand.
AGGAATTATTCTTTGTTATTTTTTGGCTAAGTAATGTACATGTATTATTTCAAAGATAAATCTAAGATGGCTAATACTTTCAATGTTTTATTCTAATTATTATTTCTTCTACTTATCTGGACTAATTTGCATGTATATAATAATTGATGCATTGTTCTTCACAGCAGCACTTGATGAGATTCATCTTGCTTGGAAAGATGGCGTATATCGTAATTGTGTAAATGTGCTAAAGATCCTACAGATCTGTATGTTGATATATCATTATCTATGAAAGTATTGTTTTATATATATTAGGTACTTTGATGAATTATTGAATTCTAATAACTTTTGCATTGTTATAAATAAAGGTAAGCACAGGGACCACTGTTTCGTTGAGAAATAGACTGCTGTGATTAAGAGCTATGAACTGAGCTATGAACTTTTTTGATATAATTGGAGATGTATAAATAGCTGTGGATTTGAACCATCGTTTGGGTGTTTTACCTCCTCCAGGTAAAATGTATATTATAATGAATGATATAAGAGAGATAAATCTTTATATGACTTATAAGAATCTCCATCATTTGGTAAGGATTGTTACTATTTATTATTTCAGTGCCTACCTTGATCACATGCCTACATGATTACGTGAATGCACAATGTAGAACTGCAGCATGATGGTTAACAAGATGTACCGGTGTGGCGTGAATTTTGTCAGACCCGTGAGAAACGTAAGACTTTACGTTCTGCGCATGCGCAGGTAGTTGTCGGACGGGGCCGTGAGAAATGTAAGACTTTCTGGTACAATTGTGTGTTAACCTCGTTTAGAAGCTCATTAATTAATCCAAGTGTAGTTCTTCCTTTTATTCATGAGCATAGAGATATTTTCTACGATACCAACTTTTATTTATCTGTGACAACGTATCGTGTGGATGAAATATTGTCCAAATCAGTGGCAGTCTTTCGACATCGTTCGTTCCCGATGTCGAGTTGATGGAAAATCCTGGAAAATCGAAGAGCTTTGATCGAGGTAAGCTTGTTTTGATATTTTATATTAGAATGTGGTTATTTCAAGCATCGATGAAAGTATGTTAGTTTTTATTAATGCTTACAGGTACTGTAGGCCATGTCAGTCTGTTTTAAGAAATCGGCGGTATGTAGCTCAACCTCCGATGAGTTTCGTTTCTTAATTTTGTTTTAGCCGACCAGCCAGCCGACATTTGTAGATCTAGGGGTATGGCACACTTAAGTTTACTGATATATTGTCTAATTATATGTATTTGATTGGAATAAGTGTCGGCTCAGCCCTAACATACTCGGCCCCGAGTCAGCTCGGCCCTATTCCAACGCGGCACGGATCAACTCCATAGTCAACTCGGCCCACTTAAAAATTTATTAATCTGATTATCAGTGTTAATATATTGGTTTGTTTTATCACTCTCTGTTGTTGGAACCATATTATTGATATATAGAAAATACATGGTTGATGTCGGGATGGAGAAGGTTTATCCGGTGAGCGAGAAAGTGTATCCTGGCAAGCTTTAGCGAACCAAGATTCAATTTCGCAGCGAACCAGATAAACCTTCTCCATCCCGACATCAACCATGTATTTGATTTATCCTGCTTTAATCATGTTTTTATAATAATTAGATGGTTTCATTCTTCTTTTTCCCCGATAAAATAGCATCTATATGTAGTTTTGTTTTGCTGCTAAACACGTGACGTAATCATATGACGTAATGACTGGAGATAGATAAGTTTATCCGGCAAAGCTTTATCCAGCTGATGATATAGACAGTAGCAGGATAAATGGACTTATTCACAAACATTTTTGGTAATAGAGTTTTCAATGATTTGGGATATATGAATTCATTACAATCCATCCTTGTGACATTGCAAAATACATTGCCTGTTGATAAATGCATTACATGTTGTTTTATGTATACAAGATAAATAACAAACATTTAAAAATATTTTATATAATAAGTAAACAAGTTTATATTTCTTTTTTTATTGAAGATCACTACAAACAAAAAGCATCATTTTGAAGGGAACACATTTGTATTATATTAATTTTTATCATGCAACTGCGATGATAACTGCTCGATTACACTTGACTGATAATTATTTTTGATATCAGGTTAGTAACCTGATATCAAAATATGATAATTATTTTTGATATCAGGTTAGTAACCTGATATCAAAAATAAGCTCCCCCCATTTTAACAGACTTGTTTCAATAGCTTATTAGCCTTTAATCCAACAATTTTATCTAATATCCTGACAAGTCTATTTGTTATTTTATTCGTTTTCAATTACGAACAGATTAGATAGCGAATAGTTAAGTTTTAAGCACCAACTTAATGAAGTGACGTCACAATTTATAAATAATTTCCAAAATGACATCATCGATATTCACGTCATATTATTTCGATAAACATAACAAACAGGCCAGGCGATTTTCTTGGAGAACTTGTAAATATTTACTATGTGCCAGATTGTTATATTGAATTTATAAGTGATCAGCAAATTGTTTCATGCATGTTTATTTTTGATTGCCGGTTTGACTTTGAAACTGAAATTATGCCTGATACTGAATGTTTGACTTTGACATGTCAAGGAAAAAAGTTTGAAACAGCTTGCAGTTATCAGAAAAAGTTATGTTTTTTTTTCAAAAGTGGGTCGAGTTGGCCTGTGCCCATTTGACCCGTGCCAAGTTGGTAGAGGGCCGAAATCCCCCCCCCCCTTTATATTTATTAGTAAGTTATTATCAAACACACATTTTGTGAACCATTATCCCTAGTATGGTTCAGGTAGTAAGATAATGCAGCAGTCTAATATTTATTAAATTAAAGCAACAAAGTTTGAATCAGGTTTCGCTTAAATATTTATTTTTTTCATTAATCAACACTTATTTCTGTAGCACCAAGGCTAAGGGACTTTGATTATATTGAAGTGTATCCCTGAAAAAAGAAGTAATTCAAGTTATGTTTAGAGTAAAAACATGTATAGAGTAACTTATACTAGGCTTTAGGGGAGCTAATTCTCCAATTGAATTTTTCTTTGAAATAATGCAGTTTTCCTTATGTACACCAGCTGATTTTCTACCCAAAGTGGAAATTTTAGCAATAATTTTTACCTAAATCTAAGGTCCTTTTCTATTAAGTGAGAAAAATAACTGGAGTCCCATATTATGTGAGTGATGATAAGGAACATATATAATATTTGAAGTTAAAAGTTAAAAAAATGAAATATCAAATTATATTGCTGCACTAAAACTGAATAGTACAGATGCCAATGCATGAGTGAGTAGCACTGCTCTACATATACTCAAGCTAAAAATAAATTTTGAATTCACCAGCATGCAGCCCTTGTTATGTCGGTTTAGTCGAGCCAGATAAATATTAGGCCCACTATTTTTTAATAAAAGTATACTTTTGGCTCTTAAAGCGGCATGCCTCCAGATGAGCCAAAATATTCAAGAAAATAAAACTTGATAAAAATGTAGAAAAGAAAAAATGTTTTAAATTCAAGTACATATACAAATGATAATTTTCATGTTATGATTAAGGACTGGATTTTGCAGTAATTAATGTCAGTGTTTACCACCATATCTCTTACTGTCTTACTAACACAGTGCAAGGTCCTAGGGCTATTTTTGCTTATTTTGATCTCCTTTTTGGTAATTTATGTGGATTGCAAGCAAATTTTGTAAAAAAAAAAAAATTGTTCACTTCACAACATTTCACATTTAAAATTTTAAATACTTTTTTAGAGCTTTCATTAAAAATAGGATGAATTTGCCAGCTGTTTTAACTTGTTTTGCTTTTGATAAACCTATCCAAAACTATTTATTGTCAACTTTCAACCACAAGTATATACAGGACTTAAAAAATACATGTGTTTGCAAGCATTAAAGATAGTTTATCAAGTGGTCATATATAAGAGGTTTTGGTATTTCTTTTTCATACATGTGTAATTTTAATGCAAAACAGGGGCTCTGACTGCAGCCAAGTGGTTTAGCTTGCTGACCCCTCACAGTCATATGAGGGATATTTGAGGAAGCTATACAGCTTACATGGGACCGGTTAACCATGTAGAATTTGTACATTGTACATGAAAGAGCTGATCCTGGTTTTTCATTTGCATATATGAATTATGCAAGGAAACAAAAATGTCATTAATTATTTCTTAATATTGCTTGAATAGTGGATTCCTTGATCTTTTTTTGGATCTTCTGTATGTTCATTCAGCTAATATAAATTGTGCACACAAATAACAATGCTTGATCTGCTTTAAAGATCAGCTTATTAATTTGGTATAAATCCACATATTAAATATTCTCAAGAATAGTACAAGATTATATGTTACTTTAGATTTTGTGAAACCTGACCTAACTAGTTAGCAATTATAAGCTTAACAAGCTAAAAAGGATAGAATTTGTTAGCCTTAATTTGAATTTGATTCCCTAAAAGAAAGGTGCATAGCCCTCACAGTATAGTGAACACTGTAAATATTTTCACATGTGAAGTTTGATAGTGCATTAATTATAACAGATAATAATTATGATTTTTAAATATTAGGACATAACAAAGGATCAATCCTTATTAAACAAATGACATGTGATTTTGATACATGGTGAGAACTTTTCGGAAAAAGTGGCCGAATAGCTGAGGTACAATATTTCTAAGGGTCCTGGGTTTGAGTCCCATCATTTTGCAGTACCTGTGACATAATTATGGTTCCCTTTCAGGCGACATGATATCATGGTTTATAGCTCAGAGTCAATTTAAATCCTGTTCTGTTGAACAAATTTCAATACTGTATAGTTTGGCTGAATGTCACATTCACTCAGTAGTACAGACAGCTGTGAGATAAATGTGTAAGGGGTTAGATAGCTGAGTCGGTATAGCTGTGGTAGTTGTTAACCTGTGCAAATAATCATGAAGCCAAATTGTTATAGATTTCTTTAGCCAAATTAATAAAGTTTAAGCAAATGGTACGATGTAGGCAAAGAGTAAGGTCTGTGTCTATATGAGGCTCAAGTAAAGCATAATAAAGTTCTGTTAGATCTCAATTAATTCCAAGCAAGAATCTACAAGTAAGCAGATGTCTGGATATGAAGGTCTTATTGGCGCAATTGAACACAATAAATAAAAATAGCTCATTATTATTTTATTATTATGTTACATGTATATGATTTTTGCACAATTATTACATTTTGTGATTTTCCTTAGATAATTTAGGTTGTTTCATGCTACATGTATATGGGTACTTTTTGTCTGCTAAGCATATTTGCAGAGTTATACCCCCTTTCTAGCTCACATGAGCACAAAGTGCTCAGAGGTGTCAGATCTTTTGGTTAGCAGTATGTCTATCTTTTGTCATCTGTCGTTTGTTGTTGTCCTCAATTTATTAAAAAAACGCCACTATAGACCACATGATGGGTTTTGACCAATTTTTACAGGGATGATTCTTAGATAGTCCTCAAATAAAGTAAAAATTTCAAAAAAAATCTTCTTCTCTAAAATTTCAAGGTATTTTGCATGAAGCATCTCCTTGTGGGTCTCTACAAATGTTCTGTAAGTCTGATATGCCATGATACCCCCTGGACCACCCTGGGCTCACTAAGTTTCTATAGACTAAAATACTTCAGTAAAAGCTTTGTGTAAAATTATAATGCCAAAATCTAAGATATTTGTTATGAAGACTTTTGTATCAGACAGTGAGTCACATCAACAAATATTTGGAATTTATGCAGTCTGGAGAAAGAAACCTTAATATATGACTTCATTATTGTTGTAATAATTACACATAGTTACTCCCCTTTGATAAATGATCCTCATTGACCATGCTAATTGTTTAGTCGTATAACAGTTAGATTAAATAAAACATCAGGTAAAGGGGTTTAATACTTATAGATTTAGTTCCATTTAATTTGACTTTGAATAATTAAAATGATTGTTGTCATTTGTTAATGTGTACACAAATATTATAAATTTTCTTATTGACACTCATTGTCAGGGGCGTAGCTGGGTCATTTTAAATATACGCACAAATGTTTACACAGGAGGTCAATAGGGCCCCCTTGCAGGTCCAGGGCAGGGCCCTGGATGGGGTAAAGGGGGTGCAGCTCCCAAAAGCTCTATGGATTTAGACATTTAAGGATGATTCGATTATACAATTTCACGTCCATTTAATATCACATAAATGTGGTTTATATCCTAAAAAAAGGCAATTTTATTAAAGGCATATTACACCCAGGGATCTACTAAATGCTGCCTGTTCTAGCACTGTGTCAATTGCTCGCATTTGAATAAGTGATAATGTTTTATTTTTTATCATTGGCCCTGTGAAATACCTTTTGTGTTGTGCCAAAGGGGGTCATTGATTTTCCCAATATGCATATAGTAAAAACTTAAAAAATCTTCTTTTAAAGAACCCAAAGAGCTAGAGCTAAGATATTTAGCATGAAACATGTTCTAATGAGTGTCTACCAAGTTTGTTCAAATAAAAGCCCTGGGGTCAAAATTGGCCCCGCCCCGGGGGTCATTGATTTTCCTTATATGTATGTAGCAAAAACTGAAAAAATCTTCTTTGAAAAAACCGAAATAGCTAGAGTTTAGATATTAAGCATGAAACACCTTCTAGTAAGTGTCTGCAAAATTTGTTCAAATAAAACCCCAGGGGTCAAAACTTGCCCCGCCACAGGGATGTCATTGTTTTTAACTATATGTGTATAGTAAAAATCTTCTTTTAAAAAACCCAATGACCTTTAGCTTAGATGTTTAGCATGAAACATCTTCTTATGGGTGTCTACCAAGTTTGTTCAAATAAAAGCCCTTGGGTTAAAATTGGCCCTGCAGGGGGGGGGGGAGAGATCATTGTTTTTCATTATATGTGTGTAGTAAAAACTTAACATGAAACAGCTTCTAATGTGTGTCTTCCAAGTTTGTGAAAACAAAAGCCCTGGGGTTTAAACTGGCCCCGCTCCGGGGGCCTATATACAGGTGAGCGACCTCAGGGCCATCATGGCCCTCTTGTTTATTTATAAAATTTGTGCACATTACTCCTTTTAAACCAGTATGAAACTTTGCAAGATAACAAGATTGAACTTAAGGCAAGTACTTTCACATATTGTACCGGGTTAATGTTTTTTAGCTCCACTATACGAAGTCTTGGTGCAATAAAAAATTATTCACTATAACTTTTTCGGAAAACGGATATCTCTAGCACCATTATTGCAAGAATTATCTCCCCATAAACTTAGATTTTTTTTACTTGGAATATGTTATTTTCGGGAAACTGACAGAAGCCCTCCCGGTCAAAAGCCCTCCCGTCAAAAAATGACAAGGCGGACAAAACCTCTCGTGAAAATGACAGGGCGGACAAAAGCCCTCACGTAAAAATAACAGGGCGGACAAAAGCCTTCCCATGAAAATGACTGGGCGGACAAAAGCCCTCCTGTGAAATTAGCAAGGCGGACAAAAGCCCTCCCGTAACAAAAATGAATATGTATGTTGAATACCTGTGTTTTTTTCAATGCACTCAACATATTAAAATTGTTACATATATTTCTTATTGTTTTCAATTGGCCTAAGTATGTGTATGAGCTAGAACCACCTTTCATTCAGACCTTTCGAGGTAACTTTTTACACGAATGTCGTTAAAACAAAGTCACTTTAAAAAGTAATTGATTCATTACAAGGTACATTATAAATGTCTTTAACTTTAAGTTAGATTATTTTAACTTCTTTTCATCATTTATTACTCTAATACATGTAATATTAATTTCACATAGGAGTAATCCTTCATATCTATGTGAATAAATATGCACTTACATATTTTAGCACTAATTTATCAGGAATGTGCTCAAGCCCGTACAAACACGGTCATTCCAATGGAAAACAAAAATATTCATGATTACAATTCTAATATGTTGAGTGTATTGAAAAGAAAATAAAAACTATTCAACGTACATATATGTATTCGCTGCGAGAGGGCTTTTGTCCGCTCTATTATTTTCACGGGAGGGCTTTTGTCCGCCCTGTCATTTTTACGGGAGGGCTTTTGTCCGCCCTGACATTTTTTATGGGAGGGCTTTTGTCCGCCTTGTCATTTTCACGGGAGGGCTTTTGTCCGCCTTGTCACTTTTTAACGGGAGGGCTTTTGTCCGGGAGGGCTTTTGTCCTACACTCGTTATTTTTTTATATTTAACTTTTTTAGTTTTAAAGGTATCTACCTCAAACTTCAAATACTTATTCCTTATCATCTATTACATCTTATGTGACAAGGTATATAACTCTTGAAGCAATATTTACAGATTTAACTGTCTTTGAACTTAGGATTTTATTTAAGAATTATTATAACTTCTTTTATTTTAAGGTATCTACTTCAAACTTCAAATATATATTTCTAATCATTACACACAATCATGTTATGTGACAAGGTTCATAACTCTAGTGTGACTATTTCCTGAATTATTCCCCTTGAACTTGGAATTTATGTTAACAAATGTTACATAATTATACATAATTGATTTTTCTTTCATAGTTTTGTCTTACTGCGTCCAGTAAGAAAATATAAAAATTTAGTTGTTCACAATTATTTCTGAATATAAAAGAAATGCATTTTTATTTTACTTTAAATAGGGGATATTCCAGGTTTTTCTATAAACATGATAAATACAGTATTAATTTTCATCCAGTGATATTAAAAGAATGAAAACAACCAAAATCACAACTGATGAATATTTACCTTAATGCAGGTTTTTTTTTTTCAAAAACAGACAAATTATTGAAGAAATACCAGTTTTTTGGCCCGTGAGAAATGTAAGACTTTTCTGTTTTTGTACATTTTCTGAAATGTTGAGAATTTTTGTTTACTAAATACATTAAATTTGATGAAAACAACCAAAATCACAACTGAATAGGATATGTGTCTGCTATTGAGAAATATTTTTGAGATATTACATGTATTCTTTGATATTCCCCTTGAAACTAGTGAAATCTAGCCATGAGAAACATATTTTCACCGGTGTCTTGCCAGACTAATTTCTGCTATATTCAGCCGAGTTAGTCTTTCATATTGTGATGTCAAAAAAGAGAAATGCATATAATAAACAAGTAAATTTAAGTATTTTCTATAAATAGTTTGTAGTATGAAAATTATCATGTTTCACTTGTGGCAACCACCACTCATGAAATATTTATGTTTATACCACGCAATGAAAATAAATATTGTATTTATAGAAAAAACTTGGCTATCCTCTATTTCTTCAGTTATAATTTATGTTTATTACCTGACTGTAATGACTTGAAAAGTGAAAACTTGATTACAAGTCTAAAGATCATGTTTATGATTGAAACATGTTTTTTGGGGTTATACATTATTTGGAAATATAAAATGTTGAGCACCTAACTATGGTTGTGTTTGAACTTGCCAGGAACTTTGATTTATTGGTGTAGCATTGCTGTAAGATTATAGTTTGGTGCTTAAAATAAATTTGGTACCCAATCATTCCTGCAATAGTGTATTCTGCAACCAGTGATGCTTGAAAGAATGTGTAGATCTCCTCTGCTAAAACGAAAGATCTTCTAGCATGTAAGTTTATAGGACAGCACAGTGTAGTTAAAAGGCACAGACACTTGGGATGTGGAGCTCGTGTGTGTGTATTATTTTAGACCTTGAAATATGATTTTTTTTTTCAAAACAGCTTATATTATTTTTTTTACATATATTACCAGTACATGTGCTGGGATTGACAAAGATATATCTTATTTGGATTTTAAAGGCACCCCAAGTGTCTGTGATAAAAGGTATCTATCACAGGGACACAGCCCAGTGTTGGGATAGTGTAAAAAAGTAATTCTAAAAAAATATATATACTGTATATCTAATAAAGTCTATATATTATATATACAGTATATATATATTTTTTTTTAGAATTACCTTTTTACACTAGAATTACCTTTTTACACTATCCCAACACTGTGCTGGGTCTGTCACAGTGTGGTATCTATAGGTTTAAAGCACCAGCCTGTTCAAGTATTACCCTATGTAAAATTAATTAATACCCGCCGGTGTTATTTTTTATCACAAAACGTCTGTTGATAATTTCTTAACAGATCATAAGGATTATTTGAACGGATGCAGTTCGTGGCCGAGATGATCGACTCGGTCGAGTTCATTTAGGGCCGAACAAGATGATTTCAATTTACTACTCGGCATTTGTGTAATTCACCCATAGATGGACAGCAACATTCACTATTGTATGTTTTTATTTTAAAAACATAAGGAGTGGTCCATTAGTTACTTCATATTTACTTCATAGTAGATCTATGCAAAATATAAAAATCCAAATTAATTTGTAGAAAATCATGAACATCCGAGCGGCTATTTTAAAGCCGAAACATTGATTAAAATTGTTATTATTTACTCGTAAAAACAGTCAAACTCCTTCGCTTTAACCATTACTTTATTGATGCAATGGAATATTGACAGTATTTAATTTAATTGCAACAGGAAATGTTCTCCACTAAAATAGTCTTACGTTTCTCACGTCTGACATTTTTCACGACCCTCCCGTGAGATTCGTAAGATCTTACATTTTTCACGGGTCTGACGAATCTCACGCTACACCGGTATACTTTGTGAATATGATTAACTGTAGATAATGTAAACATTTGTCAATAAACTACATATGATCGAACCTGAAGAGAAGATTTTGTATATATTGATACCCCTGAAGATATACCCAAAATTAAAACTAGTCTTGTTAATACCAGTTTTTTTAATAATCTTTCAAGAATTTGCTTTAGGAATATCAAAAACAAATACATTTGTACTGTTACTATCGAAATTTGAAATATTTATTGGAAACGTACCCATTGCAGATCAATTCACCGTAAGTACTTGCCCTCACTATAGGCAAGTATATAAATACAAAGGAAAACATTTTAACCTTGTTGTAACTAAGCTCTAGCTCCCGCAGTTTTTTTAATGGGAATTTAAAAACCTGATTGATGCCGCGGGAGGGAATTTTACAAGAGTCTTCGCTATTAATTGTCGGTAGTGGCAAAGCGTATATTAAATGCCATTTGGATCACAAAGTTTTAAATGGACAATTTTTTGTTATATTTTCTCAATATGATTTTTGTACATTTTAATGTTCTATAAATTTTATAGTCCGTTTAAGATGTTATTGATTTTGTGATCTAAAATTGTTATTTTATTATAACTATTATATTTTCAAAAAGATAAACTTGACGCGTCTATTTTTGTCATGCTGTAACTTATCTTATGTCCGGAAACCGCATAGATTATAATAACTTTAAAAAATAAATCGATTAAATAAATTTTTAATGTGTTTTACCTTGCTGTCCATTATTTTTATTCAAAAATTCAATAAAGGGATGTTGGAAAATTGCTAAGTAAAGTTAAAATTCTATCAATATTAATAATATTATCCAAATTTTACCTCGAATCAATATCCAGTGACATCACGGAATGGAGTCGGCAACAAACTCAGATCGCGGGAAATAATCAAATAATGTTGAATTATTCCTACACAGCTACGCGATTTAAAAATGTTGTCGGTGGTATTTGATGCATTCATGTATTATTTATCGAAATGGCCCAATAGATTATTTTTATCCGTTGTTATGTTGATTTATTCGGCGTAAATTATGTTGGGGTGGGGAAAATGCGTTTCTTCCTTGTGTTTATTTATACTGTATAGGGGGTAAAGTTTGGATAATATCATAAATATTGACAGAATTTCAAGTTCCTGTGATCAATCAAACCATTTCCTTTAAAATAAATATCTGAACAATATTAATAATTATATCCTTTAATTTCACATTCAAGTCCTTGGGAACGGCCCATACGCTTAATTGCATGAGTAATAGCAACAAAAGTCCTTAATAGCGTGATGTTTAAATAAAATAAATACTATGTAACTGGATGTTAATAAATATAAAATTAATAACATACATTGTTCACAAAAGTTTTCCGCTGAAAAAGATAATTTGAAAATTAAATTTAGAAGATGAGCACATTATGCAAGAGTTCATCTGTATTATTCATAACAAGTGCCACCGCCGGGCGGGGGCAACGCTCGACTTTTTACTTTATAAATAGCACAATTCTATAGATAGCAACACGCAATTCTATAATTAGCAGGACGCAATTTCTTTAAATAGCAACACGCAATTCTAAAAATAGAAACACGCAATTTCTATAAATAGCAACACTCAATTTCTATAAAAAGCAACACGCAATTTCTATAAATAGCAACACGCAATTTCTATAAACAGCAATACGCAATTCAATAAATAGCATTACGCAATTCTAAAAATAGAAACACGCAATTCTAAAAATAGAAACACGTAACTCTAAAAATAGAAACATGCGTTGTTGTTGTTGTTGCTGCTGTTGCTGTTGTTGTTGATGATGATGATGATGATGATAGATATGCACACACACACACGCGCGCGCGCGCACACACACACACACACCAATAAATATTTAATTATGGTCATTTAATGCACAAATCTGAGAAAGTCAGTAATTTAACCTTCAAGGTCAAGGTCATTAAAGAGCCCAAGCAAATTTGGGTTTGATAAACAACAAGGTCTGGTCCTTAAGAATGTTCTGAAATAATATGAAGTTGATCCTTTCATTAATAGCAAAGTTACAGCCAGTTACAGCAAAAACAATGAAAATTTCAATAACTTGACCTTCAAAGAGAATGTCATTAATGAGTGAAGGTCAATGTCTGTCGGGTTCTTTTAAAGAGTTATCCTTGAAGATTAATATGTTGAATATTTCAATAGTTTGACCTTCAAAATCAAGATCATTTATGAGTTAAGGTCAAGGTCTGTCTGGTTATTTTTAAAGGATATCCCTGAAGATTATTATGTTCAAGTTTGAAGACTATCCGTTCATAAATAACAAAGTTACAGCCAATAATAGCCAAAAACATTAAAATTTCAATAATTTGACCTTCAAAGTCATAGGTCATTTATGAGTGAAGTTATGACACTTGTTGACAAAAGATTTGTCAAGTTCTAATTAGCATCTGTTAAGAATTAAGGAATTGTACTCAGAAGGAACTATTGATGCCAACTAACTAGTAAATACACATTTACAAATCTAATAATCAGTACGTTTTTTTGTTTACATATAACATAGATTTTTTACAAAAATCAATACTTATGACAAAAAATATCAAGTTATACAGCATAAGGATTACAGACCCTAATGAAAATTTATTCATGACGACATGTTATATCTAACTATTGAAAAATAATGACGTCACAATGAAAAGAATCTCTTACATGACAAAAATTATTATACTAAAATAGTATGCCAAAAGAAAACGATTTTGTGTTATCACGATTCTTTCACCATTAGCCGATACTAAACGATTCACTCGGGTCCGTATATCATGTATATACTTATAATAATATTTCAACCACAAACGAATTTGAAATGCAATGCAATATGATATAGTTTATGCCTTGGTTGTGTCATATATTATGTTTTACAAGATTTAAATTCTTAAAAAGTGACAACAAAAACAAACAAACATCATTAATGTTCAGTAAAACAGTATAAGGTTTTACACCTATTATACATATTCAACAGCACATGATCTATTTTCTACGCTTAGTTAATCATTTTTGAAAAATAAATATTATAAAAATATCCCATAATGACTCAGTTGAAGTAGGTCTATTGTTTTAGTGATAAAGGAATAATAATTTACATTACATTTCATTCTATCTTTCAAGTTAGTATTTCATTTCATGCACATATTATATATTCATGCATATATTATACATAAAAGAAATGACATTTTACCTTTTCCATGCTGAAAAAAAAAACCTGTTTCTGAAGTTTATATTACATATTTTCTAAATTATAGAGGAAGATAGTGAATATTAAAAAGCTTGTTACCGCGCCTCACCTAGCAAAATGGTTAATACGTCAGTATTTTTGAGGACAGAGGTTATCATACTTAAACAATGTTGAGTGTAATAATAAATCTTATTTCACAGAACTTTAAACACGTCATGTTTCAATAATTATCCTTTTTGGGTTCCCATCTTACCAATATAGACTCGTTTTAATTCCCGCAAGTCCAAAAATCCATTTCAATGTGTATTTATCTAGCCTATTTTGCTTTGACACAGTCCAAACATCAATATCAAATCTATATATAATTTACATAAAAAGTATTTGTACAAAATACAAAATATTGGTGTTGATTGTGTTTTTTCTTTAACTTGTTGTCTTTGTTACTTTTTCTTGTTGATGTGATAGTAAACGTTCATTATACAATGTTGAATTCACTTCAACTTTTATTCGACTCGTACAAAATTGCAAAACCTTATTGAATAATTGAATTGGACTCGGCCAGCGCATCTTCCAATTTAGGTTTATCCATCGTCTTGTTATCCCACTCGTGCATAAATAATCGATGCTCATTGTATATCTTAATAGAAAAACTTACAATTTCTATATTAAAATGTTGGAGTAGATTTACAAAAAATATTATAAAAAGTGTTTCATCTTTTAAACACCATTTTACATTATATAATTAATTATATAACTAAATCTGTACCTTTTCCAGCACTAAAGAACAAATATTATTCCACGTGTCTTTAAGTACAAGCTCTCCATTTTCAATTTCCCAAAGAATGCTGGCGCCATTATTGTACAAACTTTTCAAAGTCGGCATCATTAACTGCTCGTCTACATTTCCCAACTGCATTAAAACAATGGGTTTTTGCTGTAACAATGCTTGATCCAACTCGTTTTTGCAGTATATATCCCGACAAAAGTTATCTGACACAAAAAGTATGACCACGGAAGCTCTGTTTAGGCATAGTACTGTTTCATCTAGAACATTAAATCCAATGCGAACATCTTGGTCTCCGGAACATAAGAGTCTTCGATCTGTATCAATGATCAGTTGAAGGTTCTCGTTAAGCTGGTCCATTACGTGATCATGAACAAACTGATTGTCATCACTGCTGTATGAAAGAAAAGCAACAAACTTATACTGGCCCTCACCTTCTTTTAACCTCCTTAAAACATTTTCCATCTTCCTCTTTCGCTTCACCCTTCTTATTCTTCGGTGAAATATTATTCCAATTATACACAGCGTCATAATAATAACTATTATGCAAAGAGTGGATGAAATGATGACCAGTTTTCTGTTACATACCCTTTGAATACTTTTTACAACTGATTCATCGATTTTTCTAAGTGCTCCATCTTCAGACAGTCATGCAAAACAAGGCCTGTTGTTCCAAACTGGTCTCCATTGATTGAACGAGCCATTGAATAGACAACTTGCAGTCACATGTTGAACAAAACAATGGATTTGATTTCATTACGACTATACAATGATCGTCCACATATATGTTCGAACCTGCACCGGGAACTCCATTAAGGTTATTAATAGATAACTCGTCGAGTACCTTGATTTTATTGTTACTAACATCTAATACACGTAGATAATGCAAGTCCATCAAATCAAAGTGTATCTGTTCAAGTTGGTTAAAAGAAAGATCAATTTTAACAAGTCCTTTGTTATGCTGGAACATATGTTTAGGAATCCCTCCAAGATGATTATTTGCTAAGTTGATTACATGTAATTTATTATAAAAAGCAAGCAACTTTCCAAAAAGTTCCGGCCTATTCCCTTGCATTTCAAACAATTTGTTATAAGATAAAACATACGTTTTTAGATAAGGAATGCACTTTAAAGGGTACAACATTTCCAAACCATTGTGTGATAAATCGAGATGTAAGACAGATGTTAACTTGTACACTGGACATACCAAATCAACATCTATGTATCTTAAATTGTTATTCCTTAAAACCAGGTCCTTGACCTTCCATTTTAGCGGCTCATCAATGGTTATTGTAATGTTATAACCCCATAATGATGTTGCAGGGGGGATTATCCTGCTCAGATTCGAAATCAATGGGTTGAATAAGATTTTGTTCCCAACTTCAATATTTCTAATCTGGGAAACGTTAATGGTCATGTTGGAATATACATACTTCCAAGTAAAAAATGTTCTTGCTGGTAGGATACTATAAGCCACGTCAAAAACTTTTAAATTTAGCACATCGTGTTGAACGATATTTTTAAACCATATATTGTTGATAACTGTATACGACATATTTAAACTTTGTAGAGTGTGAAGTGTTTTATAAATCGCGGTCATATTAACGAAGTTCATCTGGGTACCGCTTAAATCAATTTTTGTAATATTTCTCGGTAAAATATAATCCACATCTGTTTGATTAAAGGTATTAGCGTTGCCCAAATATGTTCCAATATCAGACATTATAAGGGTCTGTAATGCCGGCAAAGCACTTTTCACTTCAAGAGTTTTAAGCAAATGGTGTATCAATAAACGATGAGATTTGCTTACATCTAATGTATGAACTGCTTGTAAACCGACGAAGGCGTATGCATCAAGAAAAAAACAACCAACATGGATTTTCAATTCCCTTAATGATATCAATCCTATAAAGCATTCTTGTGAGAAGGTACACCAAAGAGCATCTCCCTGTTCTGTTGTGCCATTGAATTCCATTTTATAAACTTTAGCCCAGCTTCCATGAATAAAACTTGAGCTCTTTATTTCGAAACCTTTTCCTTTTCTGTCCATGTCTACAATACAAACATTTGTGTACAGTTTGGGCAATGTTGTTGGAATATAGTTGCATACCAAACTTGAACTGTTTACTTCGTAACAATGTTCAACAATCCTATCCGTACTCCCAAGTTTCACAAAGATAATGAATATAACAAGAATTTCAACAGAATGTCTATTTATTGTTTCCATCATTTTCTTTCGGTATCTTAGTACAACATGATAAAAATATTCGTTTGAAGTCTCATCAAATTCACAAAAGTATTATGTGTGTTGAAGTTAGAGATTTTTTTAAAAATAAATTAACATATACTTCCTTAAATGGTACGATTCATATGTAAATTAAGTACAAGTTTCTTAAACAAAGCAATACATTTTTGAATCGAGTTACATTACTACAGACGTCAGTAAACAACTCTACTTCCTGAATAACAATACACAATTAAAGCTGGTCAAAATATTTTAAACCCAAGTTTTAAATAAATATGTACATAAATAAAAAATTGACGAGCAATCAAGATCATACATTGGAAAGTAAACAATAACATTGACATAAAATTGACACAGTGATACTAAAGAATAAGAGGCTTAATCTTAAAACATCGGCTCTCTCCTTAAACGAGGCATCGAACGTAGAACACGTAAACATACCGACTTCAACTTGTAGGTATCGTTATGTAAAATATATATGATTAAACTGGGTAGCAAATTTTAAGCAGAAAAAAAGTTTAAAAAACTCACAAAAATCCTATATTTAATTGAAGGAATACTTTTCAATCTATCTTTTGCAATATTCATTGAACGTGAATATAGCGTAAATGAAATACTTGTGGAAAAAACAACCCCTGATATATAGTATATGAGCATAAAGTATCCAATCTCTTTAAAGTGAACAGGGCTTGAGGTTATAAAATTCGTTTACAAGTTTTGTCTCAAATCTCAGGATTTTCAATGGTAAATTTAAATTCTGTTCTGCTCTCTGTCCAATCAAATACCTGAGATTTGAGTTTGGGTTAAGGAAAATTCTTTATAACCTTTGACCCAGATCTATAATGACTGGCCAGCAATACAATAGATAATTATGTTGATAGAAATAAATATAAGACATAACAACAAACATTGAAAGAAGCATATATGGATATTGTTGGCAAGTGTTAGATACATAATCCGATATAAAATCCATATATACAGCGATAATACACGTAGTTCTACAAATGTGATATAAACATTTTTTTTCCAATGAATATTGTAGAAGAATATTCAAATGATATATTTTTATTGTCTTTATCAAAATTTGAAATACATATGGAACATGTGTCCATTGTAGACAAATCTACTTTAACCTTCTGAGAGCAGGAACATTTATAGTCACCTTTGTGAAGTTACAGGTTAACTCCTTTTAAATTTTCAAAAGGGCCAAGATGGCTCTGGATCGCTCATTGACCCATCAAAATCGTCCAAGCAATTACCCAGACAAGCATCCTGACCAAGTTGCATGACAATTGTGTCAAAAATGTAACCACTAGAGTGTTTTTTTCCAAATTTGGGCTGTGTGACCTAATTTCTTACCCAAGGTGACCCATATTCAAACTTCAAACATGACCTAAAAATCATCATAAGTAACTTTCAGACAAATTTCCAGGATATTTGGATCAAAACAGTAGCCATTAGAGTGTTAACAAGATTTTTCTATTTTCAGCTCCTGTTACCTAGTTTTTGATTCGAGATGACCCATGTTCGAACTCCTTTGCGCAATTACCTAGACAAGCATCCTGGCCAGGATTGATTACAAGTGAGTCAAAAATGTGACCACTAGAGTGTTTTAAAAAGGTTTCTCTATACTTTGGCAGTGTGACATAGTTTTTGACCCAAGGTGACCCATATTCAAACTAAACCTTAAAATCAGCATATCAAATTTTAGGACCCATTTCCAAGGTATTTGGATCAAAACAGTAGCCACTAGAGTGTTAACAACATTTTTCTATGTTTAGCTCCTGTGACCTAGTTTTTCATCCAAGGTGACCAACGTTCGAGGATATCCGAGCAATTACCTAGTCAAGCATCCTGACAAAGTTTAATGAAGATTGAGGTAAAAATGTTTACTAACAAATGTGGACGGACGATTGACAACAGATATTCAACGATCCTAAAAGCTTAACATGACTTAATCCGTAACTGCATTAAGATGGCATTATATCCATGGAACCAATGCAGATCAAGATCAGCCCACGCATCTTTGCTGTCATATAATAGACCCAATAATATCTGTCATATATTGCGGTTCATTGTATATATCGGAACAATTGTCCTGAGGGGACCCGCCCGTGGAAGTAAACGAGGCTTGCAGTCAGATATAGTTTTTGGCATATTCGACGATATTCCATCATATTTCAAATTCTTCACCTTAAAAAATCATGTCATTACACTTGTAACTATTTACTTACAACACCAGCAAAATTACCTTATTCTAAGCTTGCCATTTCATTGCACGTGACATATCAGGCACCCAATAATATAGTCATACACTTTTTTTGCATAGAAAGGAAGGGTTTATCCCTAATATTGAAATGTGCAACTTTTGTAAAGAAAAAACAACAACAAAGGGCTTATTATAGCCGCTTAAAGGCTACTTATAATACTAGTGTAAATAAGTTAAAGTGTAAGTTGAAGATATGTTGCCTTCCATCATTGCTGTCCTTAAAATACTCAAACAAAATATACATTTTATTTGTTTTTCATTTCAATACTCTTGCATATTGGCCACAATTGTTTACAACAGTTGAGAGAGTTAACAGGGAAGTTTTTTAAGTGGTTTAAATGACTGGCTTTAACTTTATGATTTATTTCATCTACAATGTAATAGAAGTATATTTTTTCCATACAATAAAGACAAATCTTCTATTAAACTTGGTTTATCTATTTGAGTGATATGAAAGTATGACCTTATCATATAAATGTTAAAGATTTTATTAATATGGCAATTGAGCATGGACTATATACTACTATTTCATGTTTGCATAAATGACATTTCATTGCCCATCACCATACATGTACATAAAGATACATCCATAAAGATACATTCATGTTATCTTAAAAATCAACTTAAACAGATATAGCGTGATAAATCTTAGTGTGGTATTTATTTTGTTTTCCTATTTACAAAGAAATGAAAAAAATGTTTACGCATGACAGTTAACAAAAAAATTTTTTAATCTCAGGATTTTTTCATAATACGGTACACAAGTAAACGTCAATTATTCATTCATAAAGTGTATTTAATGAGCAGGTAAATTTACATGTAACGGTTAGCAAACAATGTGCAGCCTTTGAACGGCGTCTTAATAACAGTGTTAAACGTTTAACAGAATGTACTAAAGTAATTCATTGATTTTTAACATTAACTATTTTGTATTGATACAAAAAATAGCATATTTTGTGTGTATTTTGTTGTGCTTAACAACGATTACAAAACATATTCTATTTTTGAGTAACTGTTGTTTGTAAGACCGTACCATACACAAGATAAGATAGAATGAAGGTTAATCTTGATATAAAGAAATAAATGTTTTGTTTCATATGTCAAATTTATCCCTTTTCATATTTATATTTTCTTGTTTGTTAGTATTCAGTTTCATTGAAACAGAGTATTTACATTAATACGTTTGCGTTTATTTTTGATATACTAAAAATCAATAAGCCTTTTCCCGTGCTTCGATATTTTATTGATCATTACGTATTCCATAACACTATTTGATCATATGACTGCGTAGCCTATGGGATTTGATGGTCGTGTAGTAAGCAAGAGGGCCCCGGTATACGTATCGTCGGTGTATTTGTGTTTCTTATAAATTTATAAAGTTTATAAGAAATTATACTTATCATATTTTATCTATATTTTATCTAAAAGTCACTTTCTTGAAAATAAAATATTGAAAATGTGAAAATAAATATATAAAAAGAAATATTAAATGAAACAATAAGACTTACCGAATCTGACAAGTGATAAATAGAAACAATAAAAGACTTTTAGTGAGTTTACTAGAAGATACGTGTAGTATATAAAGTGCTGACCATAGGAATAAATCATATGGATTGAAGAGATTTGAATATTACATATTAAGATGGTGGTGAAATGTATGGAGTACATGGTGGAACATTATCAAAAGCGTGAAACGTCAGAAATTATGAATTATGAAAGAAATGAAATGGAAGTTTATGAATTGATAATATACAAAAAGGAATAAGATGAAGTATAACAATCGTGAAATTAATTGCAATGTTGTATTTGAATAGTGAAATTGTGTAAACCGGATGTGAATATACATACATACACATGATTATGATATATTGATGCCATAATATATAAATATTAGGTACAAAAGTGTATTTATAATTTATTACTCTGATATATCGCACGTTAATTGAAATATATGTGATGATATGAAACGGTTGAAATGGAATGACAGAAATTATGAAACTGAATTAAACCTGTGATGAAACGAATTGAATAAATATAAATTTAAAAGTATTCAATGTACAAAGTTCAAGGTGAAATACGATAAATATATAACAATTGTGAATTCAAATGTGAATCATAATGAATTGAATGAACATAAAATAAAAATGTATGGAGTATATAAAAGATAATAGTTAAAATTGTGAACATGAAATTGTTTTGAAACGACACATGATGTTAAAACAATATTATATAAAATGCATTATAATATATATCGTGAAAAGCAAATACATGTGGAGTACATTTAGATATTTGTTTTGTGCATAATCTGAGATACACATACATTGAATTTTTAAAATAAGACAATATGGAATTGAAGGAAACTTGACAAACTGGTAAGAAAAGTATCTAAAAAACAGAAGTCAAAGGTTTTTGTGAATACTTCGTTTTCTTTACCTTGGTACTTGGGCCTCTTTTATAGCATAACATAACGGATTTCCTTTTAAGCGTAACAAGACTCTTTGCAGACGACAGTTCTCCGGCAGTAACATCAAACAATGTAAACACTATCGAGGAAACTATTAAACACGACCTTGATAATATTTTTACTTGGTTAAAGCAATGGTTGGTTAACTTTAGTCTAGCAATACAGAAGCGATGTACTTTAAATACGTCAATTGAAATCGACCTAATTTATACTTTAATAATGTCCAACTTAATTTTTAGACCACCATAAACATCTAGGCAAGACAGTAACTGGCATGAGCATATCGCAAATATAGTCACATCTGTATCAAAATTACTTGGTTAAATGGAATTGATAAAATTCAGAGTTAAAAAAATACTCTTAATCATTTTATGTTTCCTATCTTCGCATGTTTCAATTGTATGGAATAACTGTTCACAATATGAAAAAGAAACTTTATAAAAATTAAAATATGAAGCACCAAAGGTTGTAACAGGTCTAACTAGAACTGTTTCAATTTTAAATATTTTAAACGAAATAGGATGGCTTTCATTAGACGACAGGAGAAAAATGCAAAACTTATTTTGATTTAGAAAGAAAAACATAACCTTTTGTCGTCATATTTATCGCAGTTATTCCCAAAAACAGTCCAACATGTTTCCTCACATCTATACTCGCTACGAAATAATGCTAATTATGCCTCAATTGAAAGACGAACAGAAATTTATGCTAAGTCCGTCATTCCATCCTCTATACAACTTTGGAACGAATAACCAGCCAATATTAGAGAATCAGACACATTATCCATATTCAGAAATAAGCTTAAAACAGTATATAAAGCCCCTGTTGTGCCGCCATTTTATATCGAAGGTGATCGTGTATCTGCTGTCTACCATGCTCGTATTAGAAATAAATGTAGCAATCTGAATTCTGACCTATTTACAAATCATCTCACTATTAGTGCAGCATGCGATTGTGGTTCACTCGTAGAAGATGCCGACCATTTCTTAATCCAATGCCAAAAGTATGCTTTAAAAGAAGAAAACTATTTACAAACACCAGAGAATTCTATCAAAGAGGTTTACATTAAACGTTATTACATTGGTTTTTTACTGTTATTAACTATAACAAGTATTTTAGGTTAATTTTGCTCAGTACAAACACATGGGTATCTGCTTAACAATAAATAGTGGAGATTGGTTGGTGGTAGTGTCGACACACAACTGATAGAGCAACATTTCTTTTCTTTCCTCTTCAATCTTTTCATCTTAAAAACGGAAATTTTTAGTAACTTAATGCATATTTACTTTAATGTATAACTATCTTTACTTTATGAAACTGATGTTAAACATTTACAGGGAAGGGCCCACGAAAAGCTTTTCGCCCAACCATTTTGTATATTGTGTTATTCTGTTGATGTAAATGAATTGATGTATATCTATATATGCAATAAATATTATTGAAATTCCATATCTATAAATTTGTGTCTTTAAGGGCTTTGATGGTTTCAACTATCAAAACTAAGGATTATTTTCTCAGGAAAGTAAGATTAGTCTGAACAATGCATTCTTATCGATCAACGCCCATCGGAAATTAAGATAGAGTGTCATGAAAATGTATTTTGAAAAGAAAATGATGTGTTGATCATCTTTTATAAACAATATGTGTCAGTGTATAAGTATAAATAAATGACTTTGAAGTAGAAAGGTCTGAACAAATGAAATCACCATCTTAAATAAATCGACTGGTGCAATTCAAATAGAAACAATATGCAAACATTAGTTATGAAATACTTTAAAAATGTTTTTGTGTACATTGTATGAAAATTAAAATGTTTCTTGTATGGAGTTATTTGCACAATACAAATGAATATATCCTGAATATATCATGAAAATAATATCGAACAAATAAAATAGGTTTATGCACAACACACGTGGTTGTCCATACATGTCAATTGCTCTCAAATCTAAATAGAAAAGTATTTAAAGCTCCTTCATGTGAAAAACCGCAGTAGAGATTTGCCTTGAACATAATAATCAATCAAGTAACATGCCTCTTAGACATATTAAAATACTCATGTTCAACAAGTTGTCATATATTTAGACTAAAAGTCACATATATATATATTCAAATAACTCTCAATAGACTTGAACAGGTTTAATCCAACCGAGACTTCATCATTGTCAATTTTGCCGTGTTGGGCTTTCTTTAGGGAGTCTTATTTCACTCTATTTTTCTATTCAAGTACCAGAATGAAGATGTCTTGTCAGGAGAAGACATTGATGATGATCTTGGAACAGATAAGGTTACAGACTTACAAGAAAACCCGAGTGATAGGGTAAATATATTAATAATAACGCAAATAAATTCTAATAAGAATTAAAAATTTGTATTCTTCAAATATACATTCAAGAACTGAACCACGCACATTTTATAACTATGAGTGCAAAAATGTATTATTGTGTTTTTTCTTTCTGTGATTACAACAGTTAAAACTTACACTGTTCTGATGAATTTATATTTGAATAGCTGTACAATTTGCTGACTGGAGGTTTAGGAGATAATCACTCAGACTAGCGTCTTGGATCATGACATCTCACTCAGGCAATACTCTTCCATTTATACCTTCAGCAATTTCGATAACTAATTATATGCATGCCCACAATGAGGAGTTGGGCATCATGCATGACTTAAAATCATTAAACTTTGTGAATCTACTTTTTGTCATATTAAACATGTTACTGTATAAACGTACTCTTGTAGTTCTACAAATGGAAACACGTTTTCTTAAACTCTATTTTCTGTATTCAAGTTTTATATATCCTTTGTATATCTAAGGTATAGATAGATATCTTTGGTATAGATAGATATCTTTAAGTGTGCAAACTTCCTTATTAATATATGCAATTGAAGATACGAACATGTAAGCTTGTTGTTGTTGTTTTCGATGTTAGGTCAGTTGTTAGATTTACATTTAAACTTGTTATTTAAAAGCGGGTGCCTTCAATTAAAATATTGAATTAAGAAGCATATTATTTGTGGGGCACGAATACAATCGAAAATACAAGATGTACAAAAGGACACTTAACATGCCTGGAATATTGGCAACGAGCGTTCACTTTATGCAATGACCGTCCAATAAAGAATAGCCACATGTTTGCTAAACTAAAGAAAAGTGTGTTTGTGATCAGAAATTTATGAAAACCTTAACTTAAAGTCTACCAGGGAGATAACAAAGGCATTCCGATTAAATTCAAAACAGAATGCAGCTTCTTATATAAATTATACATATCCAATTCATACAAATGTGTTAAATATAGATATCGTTGAACAAATGTTCTACAGCATTTTGTATAGATGTTACGTATTAGATACACACATTTTCTCGTGCACTTAAGATGAATAAAAGAAACGTTGCAACAATCCCTGGAACAAACCAAGATTTCTGAAAAGACACTACACTACAATTAATAAACTGGCTGGAGGATTACTCTACATTTCTCGGAGACAGAATGCCAACACATCTGACATACTTTTGCCAAACAGGGCAATTAAAAGTGACATATTTAAAGTATGTTACAGAAACCAGGCAATGCTTATGAATATTCAGTCAGCAAAACAGTGTTTTAAAGACCTAGAAAATAAATTTTCCTCATATGAAAATTAAAAAGGAATTCACAATTTATGCAATTTAATTATACCTTTAGCACTATAAATCGTTCCTAGCAATATGTATGAAAACATTTGTTCGCACCATTCTTGTTTATTGTATACCCTTTAGAAATGGAAGATAAAGAAGAAAGCACATTTGATCATATTTCAAAACGTTGATGTTCTTTTTACTCCGTAATGACTTTTTTTTATCTTGTCTAACTTTTTATCAAAATCTCAAAACATTACTAGTGGTATCTAGACATTGCCTTTGAAGTTAAGACAACATTATCATTTAAACCATAAGACAAAAAAAATTAATATTAATGATTAAATTCATGCCATTCCCTGCTATTCAATAAATGAAGTATATAATTTGTTAGATAAATCATGGAATATAATTTGTAAAACATTCAAATTTGACAAAAATGTTTTTGATCCGACTTGGCCCCTTACAACCAACAGTGTATTAGCCTCTGTGTTTTGGTTAAAAAAGAACAGAAAAATATATTCGCACAATTTATGAGGTGGTGGGTTATAATATGTGCAATTTGAAGATACTTAAACGACCTAAAATAAAAAAAGTGAAAATCCCTAAAGAAAGCCCAACACGACAAAATTATACAAGAGGGCCATGATGACCCTGAGTCGCTCACCAGAAACAACTGCTTTTCAGTGTTGGACGGTCAATATATTCTTACTAAAATTGAGCAAAGAATATGTTAAAACAATAATTTAAAGAAATGCCATGACCTGGGGCATTTAAGCTTTAGCTTAAACGGGGCTAATCAAATTAATATAAGCAAACTTGATAAAAGACTAACTAAAAATGCTACAAAGTTTGGTGATCATCTATCAATTATTTCAGTAGGAAATGATGTTCGAAGGTTTTTTTCTATTTTTAGCTTTAGTGACCCCTAAAAGGAGCCAATCAAAATAATATAAACAAACTTGGTAAAAGACTACCTAAGAATGCTACAGGCAAAGTTTGGTGATCATCCATCAATTAGTTCTGTAGAAATAGACGTTTAAAGGTTTTTCTATTTTTTTAGCGGCCCCTTAAAGGGGCCAATCAAATTAATATGAGCAAACTTGATAAAGTACAACCCAAGAATGCTACAGACAAAGTTTGGTGAGCATCCCTCCATTAGTTCTGTAGAAGATGTTTGAAGGTTTTTCTATTTTTAGCCCTAGAGACCCCTAAAAGGGGCCAATCAAATTAATATGAGCAAACTTGATAAAAGACTACCAAAGAATGCTACAGACAAAGTTTGGTGATCATCCATCAATTAGTTCTGTAGAGGAAGATGTTTAAAGGTTTTTCTATTTATAGCTCTGCTGACTCAAAAAAGGGGCCAATTGGAATGACATGAGCAAATTCAAGTGTGACTGTCACAAGGATACTACAGACCAAATTTGAAGTAAATATGCCCAGTAGTTTCAGAGAATACGACGATTGTTGACGCTTTGTTTGTTTGGATTTTTAACGGCACGTCAACACATAACTGGCCATATCGTGCCGAATGCTATAATAGGCTTAAAATATTATGTAAAACATTGTTAATGACAATAGAAATGAGCAAATTTGATCCTAGAATACAAATTTATCTCTTTTAAATAATCAATTATGTTCTTTGATGGAATTGTATTAAAAAGTTCTTTGAGTGAATTTACAGAATAAAATCTATTACGGGCCTGTGAAAAATCATGACATTCAAGAAGAAAATGCTTGACATTACAACCTACACAGAAAAGGGCATTGTCATTTGTGAGGAGATAAGAGTGGGTAATTTTAGTGTGTCCAATTCGGCATCGAAGAAGAACTGTTTGATCACGGCGGTTTGACAGCATGACGACGGAGCATCCCTCTTTGATACTAATAGCTCACCCTGAGCCTTCGGCTCTGGTGAGCTAAAAATTTTGCAGGCTCGGTTTGATTGAGCCTTTTCATGGACGGAAATGGAAAGCGCAAGTTACCGTCCACACCCCCTAGCACCGGCTTAAACAGAATTCAACATTTAAACACGAAAATGGTGAAATTTTGAATTTAGAAACATTCGCAGATGTGTTCATACGGCGGTTATCATGGAACCTTCAATGTGACACAGTAGTGTCATTCTATGAAAACCCCCAAGTAAAAGAATGCGTGTGCCCTAAACGAGAAAACAATGGGCGGAACTAAATAAAATGGTATTTCGAAAGGGGATCCGAAGTTATGACGCCTGCATATCACAGACAAGACGTCAAAAGACAATTTTAAAAAGCAGGCAACATATCCTAAGGGTGATTATACAGTATTTTAGTAGGAATACTGGAACCACCAAAATTGAAAAAGGCCAAATACAAGAAACTAAAAACCCATCTTAAATGTATACACAACAATAATGTCGTGCTGAACGATCTTCAAGGATCGTAAATTTAACATCATTAATTAAATGTACGGGGAGACTTAACAGCCGCCACACGGCACAAATAAGACGGATGTGACAATGAAATAGTGCAAAACAGTATCCCTAAATAAGGCCCAACACGACAAAATTGTAAAATGTTGTAGAATCGGTTTGTTTGAGCCGCTTCATGGACGGTAATGGAAAATGCAAGTTACCGTCCACGCCCCCTAGCACCGGCTTAAGCAGAATTTAACATTTAAACACTAAAAACAAGTCCGACACTCAATCCTCTACATATTATATAATTATTGATGGTAACGTATATTTTTATCTTGAAGTCCGCTCAACACCGGCGTACTATGCACATTCCAGAATTATTGTTACAAACGGGTTATTGCAGTTGTTCCAATTGTTGTGCTATACTTATTATCAAAACATACATTACCATATAAGGCAGGCGTTCGTGGCTTTCTCTTACACAAATTCCTACGCCGATCCTTAGCATCTCCAGTCCCATAGCATGCTACATCAGTCGCAGATGTTCTTTGAAATACGGGCCAATCAAACGTTTCACAATATAAGCTTATAAAATAGATAAATAAAGAATCCCTAAAGAAAGCCCAACACGGCAAAATTGAAAATGTTGCAGGCTCGGTTTGATTGAGCCTGTTCATGGACGGTACTGGAAAGTGCAAGTTACCGTCCACGCCCCCTAGCACCGGCTTAAGCAGAATTCAACATTTAAACATGAAATGGTAGAATTTTGAATTTAGAAACATCCGCAGATGTGTTCATACGGCGGTTATCATGGAACCTTCAATGTGACACTTACGTGCCATTCCATGAAAAGCGGCGTATGGTCCCCAAGTAATAAAAAGCGTGTGCCCTAAACGAGAAAACAATGGGCGGAACTAAATAAAATAAAATTTTGGAAGGGGATCAGAGGTTATGAAGCCTGCGTATCACAGATAAGACGTCAAAAGACAAATTTAAAAAGCAGGCAACATATCCTAAGGGTGATTAAACATTATTCAAGTAGGAATATTGGAACCACCCAACTAGAAAATGCCAAAAAGTTAAAACTAAAAATACCACAAGCACAACCATAATGTCGTGCTGAACGATCTTCAAGGATCGAAAATATAACATCATTGATTAAATGTACGGGGCGACTTTTTACAGCCGCCACACGGCACAAATAACACGGATGTGATCATAAAATAGATAAATAAAGAATCCCTAAAGAAAGCCCAACACGGCAAAATTGAAAATGTTGCAGGCTCGGTTTGATTGAGCCTGTTCATGGACGGTACTGGAAAGTGCAAGTTACCGTCCACGCCCCCTAGCACCGGCTTAAGCAGAATTCAACATTTAAACATGAAATGGTAGAATTTTGAATTTAGAAACATCCGCAGATGTGTTCATACGGCGGTTATCATGGAACCTTCAATGTGACACTTACGTGCCATTCCATGAAAAGCGGCGTATGGTCCCCAAGTAATAAAAAGCGTGTGCCCTAAACGAGAAAACAATGGGCGGAACTAAATAAAATAAAATTTTGGAAGGGGATCAGAGGTTATGAAGCCTGCGTATCACAGATAAGACGTCAAAAGACAAATTTAAAAAGCAGGCAACATATCCTAAGGGTGATTAAACATTATTCAAGTAGGAATATTGGAACCACCCAACTAGAAAATGATTTATGATTTATCAACATCACTTATGATTTTGATTGTTTAGTTGGGTTTTACGTCACACCGACACATTAAAGGTCATATGGCAACATTCCAGTTTTACTGTTGGAGGAGGTCTTATGGTGCCCTTCCTTACTTTTCTTCAGACACGAATGGCTTCGAAATGGCCAGCTGTTATTTTTTTGGAATTACATTTTGGTTTTTTAAAAATTCCAAGAATATCTTACATTGTTATTGCCTGTACACTTAGCATTGCTTAGAGCATAAGCTGTAGATAAATAATGTGTTTATAGTTTTAAGTAGTAGAGTAAAATCATCTTTTCCAATACGGCATCATTGACCAAGGCGGCGCCCCTCTGTGTTCCTAAGAGGTATGTCTATATTGTTTCATACTGTTTTGTTGACACTTTTGCTTGTGTCCCTTGTTGTTATCTCGTCTAAGGTAAGTATCTTCCCCTTTGCCCCTGATGGTTTGGGGGGGTTGCGTTCATTGAACGCCGCCTTTCCTTGTTGATCTTGTTTTTCATATTTTATGTTTCTTTGATTACCCCCCCCCCCCTTTCTCCTGTCCCCTTCCCCGGTGTCCTTTGGCTTTTTGGGCCTATAATTCAATCATTTATTTGTTGTCTTTAAATCTTATCAGTTACAAATTATTTATCTTTAAGTGATTAACCTGTCCGTGCTCTGTCTTGTGTCCTGTCCTGTTTTTTGTTAGGGGGTTCTCCTGGGCTCCTTACCACTGACTCTTGTTACTGGGTCGGGTGAAAGCTGTAAACGCCGCCTTTCCTTGATGATCTTGTTTCTCATATTTTTTGGTCATTGACGCAGGTGGGGGCTGCGTTCATTGAACGCCGCCTTTCCTTGATGGTTTTGTTTATCGTATTTTAATTGTGTTCGTGCGCCGTAAAAACCAAATAAAATAACCTCACATAAATGATCTAAATCAAACTGAATGTTTCACTGCTCCGGAAAGGTCATTATTTCGAACACAATATTTGTATATGTGAATTCATAGTTGAAAAAAAATCACAACATAATTTTTAATATATAAAAAAACAAATGTCCTTGCGGATCAAAAATCTTTTAAAGATGGATGTCTACCAAGTTTTTTCAAATAAAAGCTCTTGGGTCAAGATTGGCACCGCCCCAGGGGATCATTGATTTTCCCTATATGCATTTAGTAAAAACTTAAAAAAATCTTCTTTTAAAGAACCCAAAAAGCTAGAGCTAAGAAATTCAGCATGAAACATCTTCTAATGAGTGTCTACCAAGTTTGATCAAAGTAAAGCCCTGGGGTCAAAATTGGCCCCGCCCCAGGGGGTCATTGCTTTTCCCTTTATTCATATAATAAAAACTTTAAAAAAATTCTTTTAAAGAACTCGTAGAGCTAGAGCTAAGATATTTAGCATGAAACATGTTCTAATGGGTGTCTACCAAGTTTGTTCAAATAAAAGCCCTGGGGTCAAAATTGGCCCGGTCCCTGGGGGTCATTGATTTTCCTTATATGTGTATAGCAAAAACTTAAAAAATCTTCTTTGAAAAAACCCAAATAGCTAGAGTTTAGATATTCAGCATGAAACATCTTCTAGTAAGTGTCTACAAAGTTTGTTCTGCGGTCAAAACTGGCCCCGCCCAAGGGGCAGTTATTGTTTTTAACTATGTGTGTATAGCAAAAACTTAAAATAACTTTTTAGCATCAAACATCTGCTTATGGGTGTCTTAACAAGTTTGTTCAAATAAAAGCCCTCGGGTGAAAATTAGCCCTGCTGGAAGGTGGGAGTGGGAGATCATTGTTTTTCATTATATGTGTGTAGTAAAATCTTAACATCGTGAAACATCTTCTAATGAGTGTCTTTCAATAAAATAGATAAATACAGAATCCCTAAAGAAAGCCCAACACGGCAATATTGAAAATGTTGCAGGCTCGGTTTGATTGAGCCTGTTCATGGACGGTACTGGAAAGTGCAAGTTACCGTCCACGCCCCTAGCACCGGCTTAAGCAGAATTCAACATTTAACATGAACTGGTAAACTTTAGAATTTTGAAACATCCGCAGATGTGTTCATATGGCGGTTATCATGGAACCTTCAAAATAGAGTAAAACAGAATCCCTAAAGAAAACCCAACACGACAATATTGAAAATGTTGCAGGCTCGGTTTGATTGAGCCTGTTCATGGACGGTACTGAAAAGTGCAAGTTACCGTCCACGACCCCTAGCACCGGCTTAAGCAGAATTCAATATTTAACACGAAAATGGTGCAATTTTGAATTTAGAAACATCCGCAGATGTGTTCAAGTTTGTTCAAATAAAAGCCCTGGGGTTTAAAATGGCCCTGCTCCGGGGGCCTTTATACATGTGAAGACCTCAGGGCCATCATTTATTTAAAAATTGACCAACTTACAGAAATGTCAACGTACACATACAGTCTAAAAATGTCAACGTACACACTCACAATTCTGTTTGATTGTGGTCAGAACATGAGGCTGCATGAGTAGGTGTTTTTTTCTAACAAAAAGTTGGCTTTCAATTCAGCTTGCCCTCTCTGTATATTAGTACAGGCTTATACAAAGGGAAAAAGTTGCAAATACATTCATATGATCACAAATAAGCTTAAACAACCTTTATAAAAGTTAATGTTATTTATTTGTTCTTTTAAGATTTTCGTTTATAAAAAAAAATCCAGTAAAATATGATAAACAAGATCAACAAGGAAAGGCGGCGTTCAATGAACGCAACCCCCACATGACCCAGCAACAAGAACCAATGGCAAGGAGCCCAGGGGGACCCCAAACAAACGCAGATTGCTTAAAAATAAGCTGAAACAGCAATTTTATAATGTACTCAGTTAGATCATTTTCATATTTTCAATAATATATCTCATTGTACTAGTTATGTAATTGCCACATGTTAAAGACATCGCTATTTAATACATCCAGCTTGCTTACGGAACGTCGGTGGCCCGTTCGTGCCTGAAATAATGCACGCAAGGGCACCTTAGGTCTTCCTCCACCAGTAAAGCTGGAACGTAGCGATATGACCTATACTGTGTCGATGTGACGTAAAACCCAAAACAAACAAGAGCTGTCGGTAGGACAGTTTGCTCGACTATTCTTAGTGCTTGATAGTAAGAATGCCTTGATAATGTAAAATTTCCTAAGTTAACAAAAGGGAAATTTCTTTTCTTTAAATCCATGTTACAGTTATAGAATAGATAAATACAGAATCCCTAAAGAAAGCCCAACACGGCAAAATTGAAAATGTTGCAGGCTCGGTTTGATTGAGCCTGTTCATGGACAGTACTGGAATGTGCAAGTTACCGTCCACGCCCCCTAGCACCGGCTTAAGCAGAATTCAACATTTAACATGAACTGGTAAAATTTAGAATTTTGAAACATCCGCAGATGTGTTCATATGGCGGTTATCATGGAACCTTCAATGTGACACGGTAGTGCCATTCCATGAAAAGCGGCATATGGTCCCCAAGTAAAAAAATGCGTGTGCCCTAAACGAGAAAACAATGGGCGGAACTAAATAAAATGGAATTTTGAAAGGGGATCTGAGGTTATGAAGCCTGCGTATCACAGATAGGACGTCAAAAAACAAATTTAAAAAGCAGGCAACATATCCTAAGGCTGATTCAACATTATTCAAGTAGGAATATTGGAACCACCCAACTAGAAAGTGCCAAAAAGTTGAAACTAAGGCCTTGGAAAGAGTGCTATTAAGCTCTCAAAGAGTATAAAATTCAATCTTGTTTCAAAGCCTTATGGCAATGGACTTTGCAAATATTTGAGGTATTACAAAAACTTTAACGTAAATTCTAAGTCGAAAAGGGGGCATAATTCTGTCAAAATGCTTGACTCAGTTACCTCCGCCCTGTCTACAGGTTGGGGTCATGATGGTGAACACATGTCAATGGACAAATAGCAGTAAAAGTATTTTACTAGAAACTTGGTACTAGTAACTAACCATTTAACAAAAGGGTAATTTGTTGCCTTAACCATCCTATAAAATTGTTATTTGTTCATAAGATATTTTTAACATAACAAGTGCAAGTAGATATATTCTTGAGAATATAATGTTAATATAATGCGTTCATTGAACGCCGCCTTTCCTTGTTGATATTGTTTATCATATTTTAATAGAACATTAGTTATGTAGTCAAAGCTAGGAACTTGTTTATCATATTTTAATAGAACATTAGTTACGTAGTCATAGCTAGGAAGCAAGTGACGCAACCGCTGAAAAACCGGTAATATAAATTGTAACCTGGCGTCATCGTCAACCTTGGACCCTTTTACTGCTACGGAAGGCACTAGTTGGGTGAGCAAGGGACCCTTATCCTGACTGTTAACGTTATTAAGATGACTGTAATAACAATCTATTTTGTAATACGATCTACATTAATCCAGTATAAAATATAAAAACGGCTGTTTCAGCTAATCATTAAGCAGTTTGAGTAACTTGAAATTTGTCTTCTAAACAACAAAAGTACAAATTTTTGTTTGTTTGGATTTTTACGGCACGTCAACACATAACTGGCCATATCGTGCCGAATGCTATAATAGGCTTAAAATATTATGTAAAACATTGTAAATGACAATAAAAATGAGCCAATTAGATCCTAGAATACAAGTTTATCTCTTTTAAATAATCAATTATGTTTTTTGATGGAATTGTATTAAAAAGTTCTTTGAGTGAATTTACAGAATAAAATCTATTACGGGCCTGTGAAAAATCATGACATTCAAGAAGAAAATGCTTGACGGTAAAATTTTCATTACAACCTACACAGAAAGGGGCATTGTCATTTGTGAGGAGATAAGAGTGGGTAATTTTAGTGTGTCCAATTCGGCATCGAAGAAGAACTGTTTGGTCACGGCGGTTTGACAGAGATAGAGATGGTGACATATCAAGAGATGGGTTTTATATCGTGAAGTTTATTAAAAACGGCATTGTCCCAATTTGCTTTCCATTCAGATGACACGAGTTTATTTATAGCCGGTCTAAAATCACAAGCAGGTAACATAAGTCAGTTTTTTGAAAATTTAATGATTGTTTAGCTAAAGCATCTACTTTTTTCATTTCCTCGTATTCCTACATGGCTTGGAATCCAATATAATTTAACATATTTTGTTTTAAGTATATCATGAAATCGCAAAAGAAGTTTCTTTACCATGATATTGTCACATTTTTTATTCTTAATGGATATTAAAACAGAAAAGCGAGTCAGAAAATATCACAAATTTATCGTGGGTATGCTGTGCTATGTATGACAATGCTAAATCGATAGCTTTTGCTTCAGCAGTAAAAAATTGATGCATTATCTGGTAACCTCATACTAGATGTAAAATTATTTTCATACACAGCCGCACCTACTTTGCAACCTTCTTTTGAACCGTCCGTATAAATATGTATAAAATCTTCATGTTCTTCCTTAATTGCTAGAAACTTTTCTTTGAAATATTCAGGTGAATTTGATGCCTTTTTTATATTTGAAAGGTTAATATTTATTTCCGGGGAATTATAAGTCCAAGGTGGAACATCCTCATCGTCATTTTGAAGGATACTGTCTGGATTAATTTTAAGTTTATCTAAATCATCTTTTAAACGAAGGCCTAATGGTTTAATTTCCTTTGGTTTGCTAACAAATTTTTCAGTATAACTTGGTTTGAAAATAACATTTTTAGCTGGATTTTTCCTATTAGATGAAATTCTAGTTGCATATTGAAGTGATAGTTTTTTACGACGAAGATAAAGCGATGGTTCCCCAGCTTTCCGCATATAGACTTTTCTACAGGTGAAGTGCGAAAAGCACCTAAAGCTAAACGTAAACCCTGGTGATGTATGGTATCTAGCATTTGAAGATATGATTTTCTTGCGGACCCATATACTACAGAACCATAATCTAATTTTGATCGGATAAGACTTCTGTATAATTTCAGTAATGTGGAAGAATTTGATCCCCAATTTGTACTTGATAAAACCTTAAGTAAATTTAAAGCTTTTAGGCATTTAGTTTTCAAATGTTTAATATGTGGTATAAAAAAGTTTTTTATCAAATATAATTCCTAGAAACTTAGCTTCATCAACTACTGGAATTTTAGAACCAGATATGTAAAGTTCAGGGTCATTATGTTGTTTTCGCAATCGGCAAAAATGAACACATTGAGTTTTTTAACTTTGAAAATTTAAACCCATTTTCTATTGCCCACTTCTGAATTTTATCTAAATTTTGTTGAAGTTGCCGTTCAATTGTTCTCATACTTTTCGATCGATAGCAGATAAGAAAATCGTCTACATATAGAGAACAATCTATGCCTGGTGTAAGAGCGCTAGCAATATTGTTTATTTTAAGGCCAAAAAGTGTAACAGAAAATATGCTTCCTTGAGGAACACCTTGTTCTTGTTGGTGATCCTGAGAAAAAGTTGAACCAAGCCTTACTTTAAAGTGCCTATCGTTTAAAAATCCAGAAATGAAAAGAGGGAGTCTGCCTTTAAGTCCAGCATCCTTTAGATCTTTTAGGATACCATATTTCCAAGTAGTATCGTAAGCCTTCTCAAGATCAAAGAAAATTGATACCATGTGTTGTTTATTTACAAAGGCTTCTCTAATAAAAGTTTCAAGTCGTACAAGATGATCGTTTGTACTTCGCTGTTTACGAAAACCTGACTGAAAATTAGTAATAATTCCATTATTTTTCTAGATACCAAACTAACCGATTATTTATCATTCTTTCGAATGTTTTTGCAGAGGCAACTTGTCAGTGAAATTGGGCGATAATTTGTAGGGTCAGTTGAATCTTTTCCAGGTTTAGGGATAGGAATAACCAACGCATTTTTCCAAGTGTTAGGAAATTCACCAGAAACCCAATTCTGTTAAAAATTTCAAGAAGCAAGTCAAGAGATTGGGGCGGTAGGTGTTTAAGAAACTGGTAGTAAATTTCGTCTGGGCCTGCAGCACTGTCTTTTGCAGTTTTAATTGAATGAATTAAGTCGTCAATAGAGAAAAGGGAATTATAGTCTTCGTCATTTCTTGAAGTAAAATTAATATGTTCTTTCTCAGCTTTACATTTGTGTTGTTGAAATTCATTTGAATAATTGTTTGAAGAAGAGTTCTTTTCAAATGTTTTAGCCAAAGTTTCTGCAATATCCGTTTTTGTTTTGGCATATTGGCCATCACCAGTTTTTAAGTGAACAATTGGACTCTTTTTATACTTACCACTTATTTTCCGTACTGCATCCCAGACTTTCTTAATAGGAGTATTTGAATTAATATTTGAAACATATGATTGCCAGGATTTGCGTTTAGACAAACGAATTGATCTTCTAGCTTTAGCTCTAAATATTCTATAATTGTCAAGGTTTTCTGGTGTAGGGCGATGTTCAAACTTTTTTAGTGAAGCTTTACGTATGCGAACAGCTTTTTTACATTCATCGTTAAACCATGGCTTTTTGATTTTGTTACTATTATTTTTTGTTAATGGAACAACTTTGCAGGCAATAGTATGTAATGCTGAAGAAAACGTTTCAGCTATATCAGCAGAAGTGAAATTAAATTCAGTTTTTTGTTAGATCAATGGAACAGAGCCTAGAAAATGTTTCCCAATCTGCTTTCTTAAATTTAAAAAATTGACGTCTTTCATCTGGTATAGAGTCATTTGATGTAAGTAACAATGGAAAATGATCACTGCCGTACTGGTCATCTAACACTTTCCAATCGAAGTCCAAGAATATAGCAGAGTGGACAATCGAGAGGTCGATGCAAGAAAACGTACCTGTAGCTGGATGTAAATATGTAGGTGACCGATTGTTTAATAAACAAAGCTGAAAGTTATCTATCAATTTTTCAGTTATATTACCCTTGTTATTTGTAGATGTACTGCCCCACATAGGATTATGAGCATTAAAGTCGCCTAAGAGAAGGAAAGGTGATGGTAATTGTCGAACAATAATCTCAAGTTCATCACTTGTTACCGTTATATTTGGAGAAAGGTATAGAGAACAAATTGTTAGAGGTCGATGTAAGGTCACCTGCACAGCTGTGGCTTGTAATCTTGTATTAAGTTTTAGTTCTTTTTGTGGAACGCAATTTGCGATAGCAATGCTTGTACCACCTGATGTTCTGGCGTTACTAGTACATATATAGTTATATAGTGTATAACCTTTTATAGTGATATTATCTTTAGGAGATAACATGGTCTCCTGAAGACATAACACATTTGGAGATAATTTTGATAAAAGTAGAAGTAGATCATTAATAATTTGAACTTTAGACCACGGCAATTCCATTGTAGGATAGAATGATTTCTATTATCCATTTTAAAGAAAATTTATATCATTTAGGAAACTTAATTGGACTTCTGCTATTCGGAGTTGGAGGAGGGGAGAGGTAAAGATCCTCATCCTCCATCAATTGGGTGTCGTGAAGTGGATCGAACCGATTTTCTGTGTTGATCGGGTTCCGCATTGCTTTTTTCAACCGATCTGTGATGAAAATTCGCTCTTTAGGCGATTGTTTTTGAATAACTTTCTCAGAAGATGCTATTTGAATGCTTGCGGTTTGCTTCTTTGGAGAAGACTTTAATGGTGACTGAGTCTGCACAGAGGTAGACTGCTTACTTTGTGAAGCTGTATGCTTTGAAGGTAATGGTAACTTAATTGGGGGGCATTGACATAAGTTGACCTGTACTGCAGAGTCAACCATCTTAACAGACTTTGTAACTGCAGCTGAATACGACAGTTGTTTTGGTCCTTGTGATTCAACAAGCTTTCGTGCATCTTGAAAGGAAATATTTTGCGTATACTTCTGACGCAGAATTTCTTTTTCCTTTAACCACAAGGGGCATGACCGGGAGGTGGCGTAATGCTCTCCTCCACAGTTGGCACATTTGACAGGGACGTTACAAGTCTCATTTTTGTCATGGTTTGAACTGCATCTGCGGCAAATAGTCTGCTTTGCACAATTTGATTCATGATGACCAAATTTGAAGCATTTGTAACATTGCATTGGGTTTGGAATGTAAACCACAACGCGAACTTTTAGGTAACCTACTCGAATCGATGATGGAAGAATGGGTGTAGAGAATGTAACTATAAGGCTATTCGTTGGCACTTTATTACCATCTCTTGTAGAATAAATGCGCTTGATATTTGAAACCTGCTGCGATTTTAACTCTTCAGCAATATCATTCTCTGCCATTCCAGCAAGGTCAGCACATCTGATAACGCCCTTGCTGGAGTTCAGAGACTGGTGAGGCGTGGCAGTTGAATCGATATTGAAGAAGGTTGTGCATTTCAAAAATATTATCTGCTTGTTGCTTTCGCTCTACCTCTATCAAGAGTCCACCATTGCGGAGTTTCTTGACAGATTTAGGCGTACCAATTAAAGCTGAAAGTTGTTTTTCAATAATGAAAGGGCTAAGTTCAGTTAGTGATTTTGAGCTGTTTGATTTAATTATCAGAAAACGGGGAAAACTTCCATCAACTGAATCGTTACAAATTGAATCTTCTTGCGATTTTCGTTTTTTTTGGTTTGGGAATCCATGATAAATATATGTAAAATTCGTCTCCCGAGTTCCCCAGCCACCTCGGACTCCAACATGGGGATGTGCGATGGAGACGGATATCCAGTCTCCGCACAACAAGGCTACCAGAGAGATATACTTGTATAGATTGTAAATAATTACAATCTACACAATTAGCCCATTAGCCACCGCCTTCTTGGATATGTTATAATGTATTTATAATGCAAATGTTAAAGATTGTTGTAATATAACGGCACCTATAATCACAGTTTTAGTAGGAATTGAAAGGTATACTAGAATCACAAGTAGGAATCAAAATATGTGCTTTGAATTGTATTCATTTCGGGACCGTGTAAGTTCAATGAAATCTGCAAATGATTTAGAAATATATATCCAAGGGCAAGGCATGACCAGCCGATTGACCAAAAAGCCGGGCTCACTTGGCCACCCGTCTACCCTAAATCAGAGGCCAAAGCAGTGTGTTGGGAGTACTGGAGATCCCTGGGTATCCCTCAACTACCAGGACCCTCCTTTCTAGGTTACGGGGACGCTGCCCACGGCAAACAGGCAGTCTGGGTGTTGGCCATATGTCCGTCATACAGGCGCACAGCAGCGCACCTCCATAACGGACATATGTTACTCCTCCTCACCACGTAGAGGTACCCAAAAGAGGAGGAAAAGTACAAATAAATAACATAAAAAAGTTAAAGGCAGTCCTGTTGCTATCGCTCCCGTCGAATAGAACAGCACGGATGAACACTAACATATACTTGGTGGAAAAGCGAACTGCTTGTTTTCAGAGCAATAATGTTAAAATATGAACATTTTGAAGTGTCATTTCGATTTGTTTCACCTATATGAAGGTTTTTAGGGGGGATTTTGAAATATTAGCAAGACGGCATATTTTCTGCTATCTTCTGGAGGTCAGCTGCTTTAAGCTTATTTGCGATGAAATGAATGCACTGTAAACTATTTCCTTTGTAATTATATACAGTTTATATAAATTGAAAGCAAACTTTTTGTTGGAAAAAGCCACCTATTTCGAAATTGCAGCTTCATGTTCAGACCACTATCAAACTAAATTGTTGACACTTTATAGACAGTATGTGTACGTTGACATTTCTGTAAATTGGTCAATTTTTAAATAAATACAAAAATGAGAGCAGGGGATCATTTTTTTCATTAAAACATTCTCTTATATATTTAAAGGCCTGAAATTTAACTTAGCACTGACATGCGTATCGTTTATTAAGTGATTATCAACACTTTTGCAAACATTGTTTGAATTATCTCATAAAATACAAAACGTTGCAAAACATCAAATACATTTTTAGAAAGCATCGGAACTGCCGCGGT
Source organism: Ruditapes philippinarum (assembly GCF_026571515.1). Taxonomy (NCBI): domain Eukaryota; kingdom Metazoa; phylum Mollusca; class Bivalvia; order Venerida; family Veneridae; genus Ruditapes; species Ruditapes philippinarum. The sequence goes on from NW_026862559.1 coordinate 265,448, forward strand.
CGGTACGCTATGTAGCATAATTTAAATCGGCAGGACAGAAAAAAAAACACTGAAAAAACTTACCTCAGCTGAGCTTTTTTGGTCGTGTACGTTGACTTTTGTGGTAACGTGACCAAAATATGATAACCAAGATCAACAAGGAAAGGCGGCGTTCAATGAACGCAACCCCCACATGACCCAGCAACAAGAACCAATGGCAAGGAGCCCAGGGGGACCCCAAACAAAAACAGGACAGGGCAAAGACAGAGCACGGACAGGTTAATCATTAAATGATAATTAATTTGTAACTGATTAGGAATTCAAAGAAAATAAAAATAGGCCCACAAAGGGGAAGGGGACAGGAGACCGGGGGAGGGGGTGGGGAGTAATCAAAGAAATAAAAACTAGAGGCAATGGGGAAGATACTTACCGTAGACGAGAAAACAACAAGGGACACAAGCAAAAGTGTCACCAAAACAGTATGAAACAACATAAGTCATACATCTGAGGAACACAGTGGGGCGCCGCCTTGGAACGGTCAGCAGCATAATAACGACTGCTGGGGAGTTTAAACCGGTTAATGGTGCACCAAACCTCGCTCTTAGCCCCACCATGTTCCTATAAACGAGACAGTGTAAATAAAATGAATCCCCGCCAAGTGAAATTCTAACAGTTGTCATGGTTACAAAAGGTTAAATAAGTAAAACACTAAAATGATCATGTAGAAAGATATATAAAGTAAAACCCAATGACCATAACAAAAGTACTCAATGTCCTAAAGGAAGACAGAGCAACAAGAAAATCACCTACAAGGGCTCGACGAAGCAAGGCAGAAGACGAACATTAAGACAATTCAGTCCCAAAGGGCTTTACGAACTATCCATCATAGAGTCTCCCACTTGGTCCGTCAGATGCAATCAAAAGAGGAAAGCGTAGTGTCCAACTGTAAAAGGGTTGAACACTAAACATGCAGTATGTCTTAAAATAGTAGGGTCATAACCTCTTTTAATAAAACGTTTAATGATTTTAGTAAAAACAGCAGAAAAATTACCATGACCCAAAATCTTACGAAGTTTGTAAATCACATCGCCATAAAAACCAGGCTGGCTAATCCCTTGTCGCAGAAGAGTTTTTAAATCACTATTGAATTTGGAAATTAAATCAAAGTTACGATTGTAAAACTTAGTAAAATATTCCGTAATTTATGATAGCGGTAGCCCTGTTTTAGAAAGCTTGCTGGTAATAAAAATATTCCGCTCGTTGAAATCCTTTACGTTGCTACAAGCTCTAGCGAATCTAATCAACTGGGAAACATAAACCCCGTAAGATGTTGCATGGGGTACGTCTCCATCTAAATGTGGATAATTAACTATACAAAAGTCAAAGTCATCTCTTTTATCATAGATTTTCGTGTGAATAGAATTGTTGTTTGATAGTACTATGAAGATCCAAAAATGATGTACTAAAATTTGAAGGGTTCGTTTTATTAAGTTGTAGTTCATGCGGATAAATGTCAGACACCATTTGATCAAAATAAGGATTATCTAAATTAAAAATATCATCAAGGTATCTGGAAGTATTATTAAATGCGACTATAACATCTTGTTGTTTATCTTCAGAGAGACTCAACATAAAGTCTCTTTCATAGCAGTACACAAAAACAAATCGGCGACCAGGGGTGCACAATTAGTACCCATAGGAATTCCTATGATCTGTTTAAATAGGGTATTACCAAAAAATATGATAAACAAGATCGACAAGGAAAGGCGGCATTCAATGAACGCAGCCCCCACCCGACCCAGCAACAAGCGCCAGCGGCAAGGAGCCCAGGAGGACCCCAAAGAAAAACAGGACAGGGCACAAGGCATTGGCACAAGGAATCCAATACATAATAGAAAGTTTAAGTTCTTTTTCATTAATTTGTACTTTAAGATTTGAAATATTAGTAATATGATTGTTTACAATGTCTTTTTCGGAGGCAGAGGTTTTAGAATACGCGTTAGTACTATTAAGTTCCTTATGCAAAACGTTAATGTAATGGATTCGTCATACAATTATAACAAACCTGACATAAATGTTGTCTAAAACAAAAGAGAGTGCTCTACAAACTTCGTCACAGGTCCACATAGTATAATGTTTTACAATACCGTTAGTAAAAAAAGCTTTGTTAGAATTACATGCTAGAAAGGTAACTTTTTCCCGTGCAAAAGTTTTCTGAATTAGGGAAATTAGTTTATCATTGATTAATTTATGTGGCAAAGTTGTATAAAGTGTAGAAAAATCGTATGTACTGACAGTTGAAGCTTGAAAGTTCTTAATTTTGAATTTATCCAAGATTTCACCAGAATTTTTAATTGACCAAAAGAGATGTTTGCCTGTGTTTTCACAGGCTTCATAAGTAAGTATCTTCCCCATTGCCTCTAGTTTTTATTTCTTTGATTAACGCCCCCCCCCCCCCTTCCCCGGTCTCCTGTCCCCTTCCCCTTTGTGGGCCTATTATTATTTTTCTTTGAATTCCTAATCAGTTACAAATTATTTATCATTTATTGATTAACGTGTCGTTGCCCTGTCCTTTTTATGTTTGGGGTCCACCTGGGCTCCTTGCCATTGGTTCTTGTTGCTGGGTCATATGGGGGTTGCGTTCATTGAACGCCGCCTTTCCTTGTTGATCTTGTTTTTCATATTTCATAACCTCTGATCCCTTTCAAAAATTCCATTTTATTTAGTTCCGCCCATTGTTTTTCTCGTTTAGGGCACACGCTTTTTATTACTTGGGGACCATACGCCGCTTTTTCATGGAATGGCACGAAAGTGTCACATTGAAGGTTCCATGATAACCGCCGTATGAAATACATCTGCGCATGTTTTTAAATTCAAAATTTTACTATTTCACGTCTAAATGTTGAATTCTGCTTAAGCCGGTGCTAGGGGGCGTGGACGGTAGTTTGCACTTTACAGTACCGTCCATGAACAGGCTCAATCAAACCGAGCCTGCAACATTTTCAATTTTGCCGTGTTGGGCTTTCTTTAGGGATTCTATATTTATCTATTTTATCACAATATCTAATTACATGTGTTTTAATGGCAGTCAAAACAAGACGTCAATAAAATAGAAAATATGAAAAACAAGATCAACAAGGAAAGGCGGCGTTCAATGAACGCAACCCCTATGAAGGCTGGACATGGAGGGGGACACCGACACTGAACGCCGAACAATCCCTTGAGGATGAAAACACTGAACGCCGAACAATCCCTTGAGGATGAAAATATAACAACAGTTTACTTGTAGTGCAAGATGTAGAATTGGCAATGAATCTAGCTTTGTAAGGTTTTTTATGTAATTTAGGAATCCAATACATAATAGGAAGTTTAAGTTCTTTTTCATTAATTTGTACTTTAAGATTTGAAATATTAGTAATATGATTGTTTACAATGTCTTTTTCGGAGGCAGAGGTTTTAGAATACGCATTAATACTATCAAGTTCCTTATGCAAAACGTTCATGTAATGGATTCGTCATACAATTATAATATTATTAGCCGCCTTGTCCGCTGGCACCAAAACAAATTTTGAATGAAAAGCTAGAATATCTTAAAGTAAGACTTGTTTTAGGTGGCAAAAGATGTTCATTACCACGATAAAAATTAATACGTGAATCAATAATTTTAAAGATGTTACGTTTCCATGTAACTAGAGCATTACTATCCGCATTTTCACGGCGACACCATTTGACCGAAAAATCCTCTATAGATTCAGCAATCAAGTTGCTTACCCACGGTGAGGGAGACGGACAAAATTTTAATTTCTTAGTTTTGGATTTTTCTTTCATTATTCTATAAATGTCCTCAAAATGAATACACCAAACAGTCAAAGGAACAAAACTCCATATAAAAGTAGAATGGTGTTTTCCTAACTTGATTGAGCCTGTTCATTGACGGTACTGTCAAGTGCAAACTACCGTCCACGTAAAATAGAGAAAATAAGAATCCCTAAAATATGATGAACAAGATCGACAAGGAAAGGTGGCGCTCAATGAACAGACTGCCCAACACGGCAAAATTGAAATGTTGCAGGCTCGGTTTGACGGTAACTTGCACTTTCCAGTACCGTCCATGAACAGGCTCAATCAAACCGAGCCTGCAACATTTTCAATTTTGGCGTGTTGGGCTTTCTTTAGGGATTCTGTATTTATCTATTTGATTTAGTCTATTCATGGACGGTACTGTAAAATGAAAACTACCGTCCATGTAAAATAGAGAGAAATAAGAATCCCCTAAGAAAGTCCAACACGGCAAAATTGAAAATGTTGCAGGCTCGGTTTGATTGAGCCTGTTCATGGACGGTTCTGTAAAGTGTCTAAAACTACCGTCCACGCCCCGTAGCACCGGCAGAATTCAACATCTAAACCTGAAATGGTAAAATTTATTTTGAAACATCCGCAGATGTGTTAATATGGCGGTTTTCATGGAACCTTCAATGTGACACATTCCATGAAAACGAGAAAACAATGGGCGGAACTAAACAAAATGGAATTTTGAAAGGGGATCAGCCTTCTCAAGATCAAAGAAAATATACTTATAAATGAAATATTGATGAAATAAAATGCGTATTTTCATTATCCGTATTTTCACTGTAAAAATTTATTTTTCACTACAGTGAAACATATTTTCCGTATTTTAACTGGTGTCTTGCCGGACTACTTTCTTTTAAATTCTTCTCTATATATTAATATGTATACATATAAAATATGATGAACAAAATCGACAAGGAAAGGCGGCGTTCAATGAACGCAGCCCCCACTCGACCCAGCAACAAGCGCCATCGGTCGACAAACTAAAAAAGTAAACTAGGTCAGCATTTTGTAGAAAATAAATGATCAATTACCAATCCGCTAAATTTTCCCGGACTGAAGCAAAATCCTATACAGCAAGATAAAAAAATTTAACCGGAATGTCATTTGATTGTTTTTGTATAAATAATTATGTGCCATTTTTTTTAAACTTATGTATTCACAAATGTAAATATGGTGTACAAAGAGGTAATCTCTCCGGAGCAGCGAAAAAAGATTGTCAATGAGGTTTGATTTGGATTATGGGAGATAAACAGTGTTTGTTTTCGTTTGGCTTTACGGCGTATCAACATAATTTACGTCATACGATGCCACAACAGAAAAGATGATTTTGGCTACCCTAGGGTGTTACAAACGTTTATCAACACCTGTTGGAGCTAGAAGACCAACCTCCAATAAATTGGTAACATTTAATCGCCTCTGACAATCACGCAAGCAGAAACGGTGGCTGCAAAGAGCGGTTTTTTATGTTTTAATTAATATATTAAACTCAAAGGAAAATGTAGTAATACAAATGCCAACAACACGAACCAAACAAAACTGAAAACATTACCTTTTAACAGACCTACGGGGAGTATTATTTACTGTATATGATAATCACACAACCTTAAATAAGGTATCACAAGTAATGAAAACTAATAGTTTACTATATACTACAAGAAATGTGTGATTACCGGTGCTAGGGGGCGAGGACGGTAACTTGCACTTTCCAGTACCGTCTTTTCTCTATTTGATTAACAGTGACAGTTTTCCGATTCTCCATTAATCTATTGTTACAATAATTTATACAGAAGCACCCTTACTATTTCTTTTACACTGTTCCAAATTGACCGCTCTTTCTTTCATTATTTATTCAAAAAATAATTTTTAGACGGGTCGCACAGGTGCGATCCCGGGTTTTAGTATGGTGAATGTCGGGCGGCGGGCGGTCGGGGAAAAAAATTCGTAACAGTTTTCTCAACAACTACGTATCACAGCCTCTTGATATTTGGTATACAGCATTAACACATGGTCCCATACCGTGGGATTCGATTTCAGGTCTGTCGCTCATCCACTTCCTGTTTATCCACTTAGTTAAATTAGTTAGATTTTTCGACATTAATGGTCAATGGTATGAAATTTTCGTAACAATTTTCTCAGCAACTACTTATCACAGCCTCTTGATATTTGGCATACAGCATTGACACATAGTCCCATATTGTGGGATTTGATTTCAGGTCTGTCGCTCATCCACTTCCTGTTTATCCACGTCAATGGTAGGAAATTTTCGTAACAGTTTTCTCAGCAACTACTTATCACAGTCTCTTGATATTGGCATACAGCATTGGCATACTATCAACAACAATTCTATTCACACGAAAATTTATGATAAAAGAGATGACTTTGACTTTTTGTATAGTTAATATCCACATTTGGGATGGAGACGTACCCCATGCAAACATCCTACGGGGTTTATGTTTCTCAGTTAATTAGATTCGCTAGAGCTTGTAACAACGTAAAGGATTTCAACGAGCGGAATATTTTTATTACCAGCAAGCTTCTAAAACAGGGCTACCGCTATCATAAATTACGGAAATATTTTACTAAATTTTACAATCGTAACTTTGATTTGATTTCTAAATTCAATAGTGATTTAAAAACTCTTCTGCGACAAGGGATTAGCCAGCCTGGTTTTTATGGCGATGTGGTTTTACAAACTTCGTAAGATTTTGGGTCATGGTAATTTTTTCTGCTGTTTTTACTAAAATTATTAAACGTTTTATTAAAAGAGGTTATGACCCTACTATTTTAAGACATACTGCATGTTTAGTGTTCAACCCTTTTACAGTTGGACACTACGCTTTTCTCTTTTGATTGCATCTGACGGACCAAGTGGGAGACTCTATGATGGATAGTTCGTAAAGCCCTTTGGGGACTGAATTGTCTTAATGTTCGTCTTCTGCCTTGCTTCGTCGGGCCCTTGTAGGTGATTTTCTTGTTGCTCTGTCTTCCTTTAGGACATTGAGTACTTTTGTTATGGTCATTGGGTTTTACTTTTATATGTTTCTACATGATCATTTTAGTGTTTTACTTATTTAATTTTTTGTAACCATGACAACTGTTAGAATTTCACTTGGCGGGGATTCATTTTATTTACACTGTCTCGTTTATAGGAACATGGTGGGGCTAAGAGCGAGGTTTGGTGCACCATTAACCGGTTTAAACTCCCCAGTAGTCATTATTATGCTGCTGACCGTTCCAAGGCGGCGCCCCACTGTGTTCCTCAGATGTATGTCTATGTTGTTTCATACTGTTTTGGTGACACTTTTGCTTGTGTCCCTTGTTGTTTTCTCGTCTACGGTAAGTATCTTCCCATTGCCTCTTAGTTTTTATTTCTTTGATTAACCCCCCCCTTCCCCCCGGTCTCCTGTCCCCTTCCCCTTTGTGGGCCTATTATTATTTTCTTTGAATTCCTTATCAGTTACAAATTATTTATCATTTAATGATTAACGTGTCGTTGCCCTGTCCTTTTTATGTTTGGGGTCCGCCTGGGCTCCTTGCCATTGGTTCTTGTTGCTGGGTCATATGGGGGTTGCGTTCATTGAACGCCGCCTTTCCTTGTTGATCTTGTTTTTCATATTTTTTGACACATTGTCCCATACCGTGGGATTTGATTTCAGGTCTGTTGCTCATCCACTTCCTGTTTATCCACTTAGTTAAATTAATTATTTTCTTCGACATTAATGGTCAATGGTAGGAAATTTTCGAGACAGTTTTGTCAGTTACTACTTATCACAGCCTCTTGATATTTGGCATACAGCATTGACACATGGTCCCATACTGTGGGATTCGATTTCAAGTCTGCAGCTCATCCACTTCTTGTTCACATTAATGGTCAATTGTAGGAAATTTTCGTAACATTTTTCTCAGAAACTACTAATCACAGCCTCTTGATATTTGGCATTAAGCATTGACACATGGTCCCATACTGTGGGATTCGATTTTAGGTGTTCCTGTTTACCTACTGAATTAAATTTTCGACATTAATGGGTCAATGGAATTTTTTTTCGTAACATCACAGCCTCATGATATTTGGTGTACAAATGCAACCCGGCCTTTTCTGTCTTTGACCCATTTTATTTGTTTACGTTTGTATGGATGCGTGTTATAATAATGAAAATATTTGGATGATATTTATTCATTATGCAAATACATTAAAGTTTATTTATATAAATAGAAATAGACACTTTTAACTGTTTATAAAGATGATCATAAAAAACAAAGGACACGCATCTATGTTCAAAGATCACACATCACTTTTAAGTTTAAAACCAGCAGCAAGCAGTCATGTCTTTTGATTTAGAAAAGTTTGTAGCTGAACCTTCCCAGGAGGTATTGGATTTTGCTAAGAAAACTGATTTTCTCGACCTTGCAAAAAAAGTATAATTTACCAGAAATTAAATTTTCAATGCGTAAACAAGAAATTAAAATCTTCTAAATTCGTCATTTTGTTAATGAAAATATTTTTGGAGAAGATGCACTTTCTCATATTGTTGAAACACATTCTGAGAGCTTGAACTTCAACTTAAATTTGAACTAGAGAAAATGAAGTTAGAAAAAGAAAGGGAGGGACGAAAGGCAGTTAAAAAAAGGGAAGAAAGGCAGTTTGAAAAAGAGAGAGAAGAGAGAGAATTTCAGTTAAAACGAGAGAGAGCTAATCAGTTTGAACATAAAATGAATTCAAAATTTGATGTCACTTGTAGATCTTATATTAGCATGAATTGTAATTATTCCACATAACATACATTGTTCTGTATTTGTATTTATCCAGTTTCCGAGGGATCACTTTGTTTCCAGAATTTTGTACTTCACAACAGCAGGTGTCTCGTGCTGTGTGGCAGCCGTAAAAAGTTGCCCCGTACTTCACTTCAGTGTTGTTATATTTTCTTGTCCTTCGGGATCATTGATGCCAACACTATAATGTGTTGAGAATTGAGTACCGCTCAAGCCGGTGCTAGGGGGGCGTGAGGGATGTTGCACTTATTCATTATCCCTCATGTACAGACTCAATCAAACAATATGATAAACAAGATCGACAAGGGAAGGCGGCATTTAATGAACGCAGCCCCCATCCGACCCAGCAACAAGCGTCAGCGGCAAGGAGCCCAGAAGGACTCCAAAGAAAAACAGGACAGGGCACAAGGCAGAGTACGGGCAGGCAAACCACTACATCAGAATACATAATAAGTAACTTATAAGGAACTAAAACAAAACAAATAAATGATTTAATATAAGGCCCATTATGTCAAAAGGCACAGGGGAAGGGGACATGAGACACGGGGAAGGGGGGGGGGAATAAAATAAATAAAAACTAGGGACAAGGGAAGATACTTACCGTAGACGAGAAACAACAAGAGACACGAGCAAAAGTGTCACCAAATCAGTATAAAACAACATAGACATACATCTGAGGAACACAGAGGGGCGCCGCCTTGGAACGGTCAGCAGCATTATAATGACTACTGGGGAGTTTAAACCGGTTAATGGTGCACCAAACCTCGCTCTTAGCCCCACCATGTTCCTATAAACGAAACAGTGTAAATAAAATGAATCCCCGCCAAGTGAAATTCTAACAGTTGTTATGGTTACAAAAGGTTAAATAAGTAAAACACAAACCGAGTCTGCAATTCTTATGTTATTTTGTTGTGATTAATGCTTCCGAGGGATCACTTTGTTTCCAGAATTTTTTACATTCAATCCATGGAACCTCTTCATAATTTGGTAATTTTGTTAGCATTTACAGGACCATCCTTTAATAATGTTGGAATAACAGTTTCCACAACATAGATGTCCACATAAAAGTACTTTTTTAAAATGAGCTTTAAGCACTAACTTGCATAAATAACACCATTCTGTATTTTTAGTCCCTGAAGTAGGAGTTACGTAATCAACTTGCTCGGTTAGCCAATATGCCTTCATTAATAATATAAGCGGATGACATTTCACACTCTTATATGCTTAAAAAAATTATGTGCTTAAAGTTAAAAATTATATTTCTTTTTCAAAAAGAAAAAAAAAAGATTTAAACCTTTTATTTAGAAGGCCACTTGAATCCACCAGATAATGAACCAAAGTCTGTAGCAGGTTTTTCAGGACGTCCCACAAAGCAATTGGCAGGTGCCGGATTTCCAAGTCCCACGAAGCAATTGACAGGTGCCGGATTTCCACATATATTTGATGTCTGTGTCGTTGGTAATAATGGTTTTTGCGGTTCTCAAGAAAAGGGATTGTTCACTTGATTTTTGTTATCAGGCTGGTCATTACATCCGTATCCAAGCATTGTAAGCCAATCCCGCACTTTTACATGACAGGCAAAACATTCTGTTATGTCACCACAGCGAGTATAAAAAAGCCAGCCTTTGCCAAAGTATATTTGTTTGGAATTATTTGATTAGACCAGGTTTTAAAAGTTTCAAGTCTGTCTTCGTAAAACATCATATTTTGTGGAACCATTGTTGCACAATCTAAATGTTTTATTGAGTTTTCCATTTTTTAAATTTTTATATGCCCGAACGAATTTCGGACATTTTATGTTATACCCCCTGGCGTCCGTCCGTCTGTCCGTCCGTCTGTCCGTTAGCAATTTGGTTTCCGGAGCATAACTTAAGTTCCATTTGGCCCACAATATTCAAACTTCATAGGATGATTGTCCATATTGGGTAGAAGACCCCTATTGATTTTGGGGTCATAAGGTCAAAGGTCAAGGTCACTATGACCTTAAAACTGAAAACAGTTTCCGGAGCATAACTTAAGTTCCATTTGGCCCACAGTGTTCAAACTTCATAGGATGATTGTCCATATTTGGTAGAAGACACCAATTGAAGGTCAAAGGTCAAGGTCACTATGACCTTAAAACTGAAAACGATAGCAATTTGGTTTCGCGAGCATAACTTAAGTTCCATTTGGCCCACAATATTCAAACTTCATAGGATGATTGTCCATATTGGGTTTAAGACCCCTATTGATTTTGGGGTCATAAGGTCAAAGGTCAAGGTCACTATGACCTTAAAACTGAAAACAGTTTCCGGAGCATAACTTAAGTTCCATTTGGCCCACAGTGTTCAAACTTCATAGGATGATTGTCCATATTTGGTAGAAGACCCCTATTGATTTTGGGGTCACAAGGTCAAAGGCCAAGGTCACTATGACCTTAAAACTGAAAACAGTTTCCCGAGCATAACTTAAGTTCCATTTGTCCTACAGTGTTCAAACTTCATAGGATGATTGTCCATATTTGGTAGAAGACCCCTTTAGATTTTGGGGTCACAGGTCAAAGGTCACTATGACCTTAAAACTGAAAACAGTTTCCGGAGCATAACTTAAGTTCCATTTGGCACACAGTGTTCAAACTTCATAGGATGATTGACGATATTGGGTAGAAGACCCCTATTGATTTTGGGGTCACAAGGTCAAAGGTCAAGGTCACTATTACTTAGAAATTGAAAACAGTTTCTTGAGCATAACTTTAGTTCCATTTAGCCCACAATATTCAAACTTCATAGGATGATTGTCCATATTGGGTAGAAGACCCCTATTGATTTTGGGGTCACAAGGTCAAGGTCACTATTACCTTAAAACTGAAAACAGTTTTCGGAATATAACTTAAGTATCATTTAACCTACTGTGTTTAAACTTCATAGTATGATTGTCCATATTGGGTAAAAGACCCCTAATGATTTTGGGGTCACAAGGTCAAAGGTCAAGGTCACTTTTACCTTAGAATTGAAAACAGTTTCTGGTACATAACTTAAAGTTCCATTTGGACCACAATATTGAAACTTCAAAGGAGGATTGTTATTTGAAGGAGGTAATACTTTATTTTAGTCCCATGTCTTACAAATGCTTCATCTTTACTAAAAAAAAAACACTTTCGGGCATATAATGCTCCGCCTAGCGGTGCTCTTGTTTTTTTATTTTTTAATGGTTTTTTTTATATTTTTTTAAAAGTTTTTTATCCATATTTTTATCTTTATTACATGTCCACATTATCATTGTTATAACATTCATCACACTTTTCAAAATCATGGTGATTGTCATTATTATTGTCCCCATCGGGACAGTTATGCCATTCTCCATGGTAAGTTAATATAGCGTAGCATTTGCTACACTCAATGAAACAACGAGCATTGCAATAAATACAATGCCCGTGTTTATTATCCAAAATTATTTCTTGTGCCATGATAGAACACGAAATGGTACAAATTATTATGTGATACACAAATTTATACTAAGCTAGAATTTTATAAAATAGTAACGTAAATAAGATAAATACCTGGCAAAATAATTGGTCGTAAATCTGTTCTGTAAACAGCGGCAGAGGAGATTGTGTTATCAGTAGTATGTCAATATTTGTAATGCTGGATGGAATAAACCTATGGGATTAAATACTGATTGACCACAACTGGTTTAGACTTGTCAATTGATGAAGAAAATGTTTGTACACAAATCTATTGTTACAGTGAAACACATATGTTTCCTTTTCTTTTGTTATGGAGAAACAGTGCGCCATTTTTTATTCCAATCTAATAAGGCATCTATTTTTTTTTTGCGGGATTAAAACATTTGTGTACTAAGCTTTCTATTGTTATTCATGACACACGTGTGTCACCCATTCTATTGTTATTCGTGACATACGTGTGTCACCCATTCTATTGTTTAAGTGTACACATGATTACGTCATTATGTAAACAATTGCAAGTGGATCCCCCCATTCATCAGCCTCCGTGGCCGAGTGGTTAAGGTCGCTGACTTGAGATCACAGGTCCCTCACCGCTGTAGGTTCGATCCTCACTCGGGTCGAAATCTTTCATGTGAGGAAGCCATCCAGCTGGCTTACGGAAGGTCGGTGGTTCTACCCAGGTGCCCGCTCGTGCCTGAAATAATGCCCAGAGGGGCACCTGGGGTCTTCCTCCACCAATAAAGCTGGAAAAAATCGACGAAAAAATCTCGGCGGGACGCTCTATGATGGCCCGACTTGAGTGTACGGTCGCCCATATGGGCTTTCCGGTGGCGACCTTAAATAAACGCATTAAAAAAAAAAAAAAATCAGACGGAACTAAATAAAATGTAATTTTGAAAGGGGATCTGAGGTTATGAAGCCTGCATATCACATATAAGACGTCAAAAGACAAATTTAAAAAGCAGGCAACATATCCTAAGGGTGATTATACAGTATTCAAGTAGGAATACTGGAACCACCCAAATAGAAAAGGCCGAATAGACGAAACTAAAAGTAGCACATATCATGTATACACAACAATTATGTCGTGCTGAACGCTCTTCAATGATCGAAAATATAACATCATTGGTTAAATTTACGGGGAGACTTTTTGCATTTTCAAGCTCCCTGACCGCAGTTTTAAAGTTAAGGTTTTTCATACATCCGTGACCACACTTGTCTTTTAGTACACTTTTTACACTTAGCACACATTTGACATTTCTGTTTTTCATTTTACGGCAATTTCATTCTTCAGCTGAAAACAAATATACCATATAGCTCTTAGTCTTGTACATTCAGACATGACCTTGTTGGTGCGCCGTAAAACCAATTAAAGAACAAAATAATTTGACAATTCTTATTTCGAATAGCGTCAATCAGTGTACAATCAATCACAGTGAAATTATAAAAAAAGGTATGATATAGATAGAAAATATGTTTCTTTTTGTATATTTTTTTAATATCATCTAATTATATTTCACTCATAAGCACCAGCTCTTATATGTTTCTATCGTTGTAACGCCACCCACCTGGTGTTACTATGTAAATCATGTTATTTTTTGCTAGCGAAATATAATAAAAAATAAAAGTAAATAATAAATATAAAATATTGAAAATTTCGAAGCACAATTTGAATGCAATTTGTCCACGACATTTAAAATTAAGATTTTTTTTAAAATGACGTTCCGCTGCATTTTTTTCTGGATGTAAATAATTTAACCTTTCCTTTGCCATATATCTTCCATATGCCGGTTAAAAACAATACTGGCGTGCTCATGTTTTTAAACGGACTTTGCAACGGTTTTCATCGCCCCTTTGGTAACAAGTGTTTAAGTCCATCGGTTTCCAAAGACACTGTCATTGAAATAGAAAAGAGGTTATTATTTGACCGATTTGATAAGTTTTTGGTATAATTCAGTGTTTATTAAAGAAGAAAGGGACACAATTTTTCGATCTTGAAACGTTTGCAAGCACTAAAAAGTTCGTCCATTCAATCACAGGAAAGCACTATACAGTACATCATACATTTAGCTACAAAATGTCCACTCACTTATCGGATACGCCGTGATCACGTGACCTGTTTTCAAATTGACCACTTCCTTCTTGAAAACATCGGGAACACAATCATTATTTTATCCTTAAGGAATTTGAAATTTTCCTTCTATTACTTTTCTTTGCCATAAATGTCCTACATTTTTTACCACAGTCCGAATCCCGCAATGTCCAATGTAATGCCTCCTTTGAAAACATTTTTCACAAAACCATGTAGTTTTTGTTTTTTTTTCTCATGAAACATGATTATTGAAAATGTGATTTGAAAGAAACATGTCGCTGTCTATAAAAAAAAAACTTGGCCGTATGGAAATTGCGAACATCTCCTCACCGACCTCTTCTTGCTATGAATTTTCCTAATCCGGGTAGTTTAAAACCCTTCCTGAACGCTGAAACGGGCATTGTTTCCTCATCATCAGACGACTCACCATATTCATTTGGCTGACGTGGTGGTCTCGTTGCCAATTTTTATTGAGTAAATGGCAGTAACTCAAATAATACAGAATTTACCTACAAGTGAAAATCCTAGTGCATAACTTCACATGCTGACCAATATTTCTGTAAAGTATAATGACTCTAGGTCAAATACTTTTTGACACAACATGAGAACGGACTGAGTCACAGGCGGATGGAAGGACAAAAGTAAATCTAAGTAAATCTACATCCCCTATAGTTTATTTTTGCTCAAATCAGGCCAAGACTTTCACAACATTTTGCTCAAAACAGGCTCAAAATATCAATATAATTTTGAGATCATTTGGTTATTGTCCTTTTCATATTATTTTCAAGTTTAGGTTGATAAATTCAAACTTTATGTTTTTAGACCTCTAGAGTTTTTCCAGTTCTTCCCTTACCTAAGGGACAAGACCAATACCTTCAAAAGTAGTAGTCTCATGCCGTTGTCTTGGCAAATGATCAGGAAATGGGATTTCAACATCCAAGGAGAATGAATTTAAGCTGACATTAAACTTTTTCCAAAATACTGTACTGTATTCATTTTGGAATTGATTAATTCACTGTTTTTATATGTTTTTCTTTTCTTCTAATATCAATATTGGTAAAGTCTGGTAATAAGTTACGGGGCTTTTTATCAGGACAGTAGAAAAATAAAGAATCCCTAAAGAAAGCCCAACACGGCAAAATTGAAAATGTTGCAGGCTCGGTTTGATTGAGCCTGTTCATGGACGGTACTGGAAAGTGCAAGTTACCGTCCACGCCCCCTAGCACCAGCTTAAGCAGAATTCAACATTTAAACATAACATAGAAAAATTTTGAATTAAGAAACATTCGCAGATGTGTTCATACGGCAGTTATCATGGAACCTTAAATGTGACACTTCCGCGCCATTCCATGAAAAGCGGCGTATGGTCCCCAAGTAATAAAAAGCGTGTGCCTTAAACGAGAAAACAATGGGCGGAACTAAATAAAATGGAATTTTGAAAGGGGATCTGAGGTTATGAAGCCTAAAGTCGAGGTCAGTTCAAGTTTTTAGAAGTTCTTGATCAAAAGGTTGTTGTGCCCAACTTGGTAAGAATATGAAGATAATCCATTGTTAAATTATAAAGTTTCAGCCAATTTTATCAATATTCAGTAAAAATGAATAATTTGACCTTAAGGTCAATGTCATACATGAGTCAATGTCACTTTGAGCTTGATATACATGAAAGTCCTGACCTAAAAGATGTTGTGGTCTAAATAAGTTATACCACTATTAAAAACAAAATAATTATGCACACCTTTGAAGAAAAGGGGGTATATTTTTTTGCTAATGTCGTTCTGTCTTCGGTCTGTCGGTCTGCCGTCGGTAGACCAAATGGTTTCTAATAAATATATTGAAAACTATTTATCACAAAGTCTTCATATTTCACATAGTGCTTGGTCATTACAAGTAGAGGACCCCTATTGATTTTGGGGTCACAAGGTCAAAAGTCACGGTCACATGTCCTGGTTTTTGTGTCGCCTTGAAAAGGTGACATATAGGGGTTACTTTTGTCGGCGGCGGCGTCTGTGTCGGCGTCGTCGTCGGCGTCCCCTAAAGCTTGTCCGGAGCATAACTCAGTCACTATAAGTCTGATTGACTTCAAATTGGTATGCATGCTTCTTTCAATAACCCGAAGTGCAGTGCACAAGGACCGGTACTCTGCAGTTCTTACTTTTTGAGATATTGCCCTTTGTTAATTTTCATACTTTAATTTTGTCCGGGCCATTTCTCTTCAACTAAAAAAAGCTATGGACTTGAAACTTCATAGGATGATATATCTCATTAAGAAGAAGTGCAGTTCACAAGAACCGGTACTCTGCACTTCCTAATTTTTGAGTTATTGCCCTTTGTTAATTTTCATACTACATTTTTGTCCGGGCCATTTCTCCTAATGTATAAATACCATGGACTTGAAACTTCATAGGATGATAGGTTTCATTAAGAAGAAGTGCAGTGCACAAGAACAGGTACTCTGCATTTCTTATTTTTTGAGTTATTGCCCTTTGTTTATTTTCATATTTTAATTTTGTCCGGGCCATTTCTCCTTAAGTATAAAAGCTATGGACTTGAAACTTCATAGGATGATAGATCTCATTAAGAAGAAGTGTAGTGCACAAGAATCGGTATTCTGCATTTCTTAATTTTTGAGTTATGGCCCTTTGTTGATTTTCATACTTAATTTTTGTCCAGGCCATTTCTCCTCAAGTATTAAAGTTATGGACTTGAAACTTCATAGGATGATAGATCTCATAAAGAAAAAGTGCAGTGCATAAGAACTGATACTCTGCATTTCTTATTTTTTTAGTTATTGCCCTTTGTTGATTTTCTTACTTTATTTTTGTCCTGGTCATTTCTCCTAAACTACATTGTTCACAAGGCAAGTATGAAAGCTATGGACTTGAAACATCATAGAATGATAGATCTTATTGATAAAAAATGCAGTGCACAGATATGCTGCTCTGCACTTATTATTTTTTTAGTTATTGCCCTTTGTTATTTTTCATATTTCATTTTTGTCCTGGCCATTTCTCCTAAACTACATTGTTCACAAGGCGACACATCCGACTC
Source organism: Ruditapes philippinarum (assembly GCF_026571515.1). NCBI lineage: Eukaryota > Metazoa > Mollusca > Bivalvia > Venerida > Veneridae > Ruditapes > Ruditapes philippinarum. Next base: position 282,634 of record NW_026862559.1, read on the forward strand.
GCGGAGTTCTAATTTCAAAATGGTTTCTGCTCATTATCTTGAAAAGTATTCTTCACAAAGTTGTCATACTTCAAATAGTGATTGATTTTAATTAGTAGATGACTCCTATTGATTTTGGGATCAAGGTCACAGGGGCCTTAAATGTCAAAATAGTTTCTGCTGATTGTCTTGAAAAGTATTAATCACAAAGTCGTCATATTTCACATACTTATTAGTCACAACTAGTAAATGAACCCTATTGATTTTGGGGTGACTAGGTCAAAGGTCAAGTTCACAGGGGCCTTTAATGTATGAATGGTTTCCATTGATTATCTTGAAAAGTATTCATCCCAAAGTTTTCATTTTTCACATATGGATTGGTCATAACTAGTGTATGGCGCCTATTGGTTTTAGGGTCACGGGGTCAAGGTCACATGGACCTTGAATGGTCATATGATTTACGCTTTTTATCTTGGTTACTATTATCACATTCTTCATATTTCCAAGTAGATTATCCCAATTGATTCACCAGGTCAAAGGTTAAGGTCACAGGGGCCTTGAATTTAAATATGATTTGCGCTATTTTCATGGTTATTACTATTTATTACAAAGACTTCATATTTCACATGTAGATTGGTCATTACTGTTAGTTGACCCCTATTCATTTTAGGGTCACCAAGTCAAAGGTCAATGCCACAAGGGCCTTAAATGTATGAATGGTTTCCTCTGATTTATAATGAAAAGTATTCATCACAAAATCTAAATATTTCACGTATTGATTGGTCATAACTAGAACATGACCCCTTTGTTGTGGTTCACTAGGTCAAAGGTCAAGGTCAAATGGGCCTTAAATGTCAGAATGGTTTCCGCTCATTATCTTGTTTACAATTCATCACAAAGCCTTCATATTTCACATATTGATAAGTATTTACTAGTAGATGACCTTTATTGATTTTGGGGTCACTAGGCCAAAGGTCAAGGTCACAAAGGCCTTGAATGTATTTATGATTTCCGCTGATTATCTCGTTTACTATTTTTCATAAAATCTTCATATTTCACATATTGATTGGTCATAACTAGAAGATAACCCCTATTGAGTTTGGGGTCACCAGGTCAACGGTCAATGTAACAGGGTAGAGGATTTCAGGTCATTATCTTGAAAGTTAATTATCACAATGTCTTCATATTTCGCATAGTGATTGGTCATAACCAACAGATGATCCGTATTGCTTTTGGGGTCAATAAATCACAGGGGCCTTAAATCTGAGAATGATTTCCGCTTATTATTTTAAAAAACTATTCATCACAAAGTCATCATATTTCACATATTGATTGTTCATAACTAGTAAATGACCTTTCTTGATTTTTGGGTCACGAGGTCAAAATGTCAATGTCACAGGGGCCTTAAATGTCACATCTTGAAAACTATTAATTTCAAAGTCTTCATTATGTTTCTTTTTTCCATAACAAAATTACCAATAATGTGGGTCAAGGGCTAGTAAGGGGGGCATATGTGTCGTTCGACATTTCTTGTTGCCAGTTACACCTGTCACAAAAGTTTATCGAAAATCATCTCTGTAGTCAGAGAAGGTCTTTAAAATGTATTGAAATCAATGAGGTCAAAATAATCAAAGGACTTTGACTTATTTATAGTAAATTGATTTATTCTATTGGGACCGCGAAACAACTTTGACTCATCCAAAACTTCGACACACAAAATATCCATTCATATATAGGAAGTAGAAAAAGGTTTATATTTTTATCGTGATTGCTCCTTTTGTTTGTTTGTAAGGTTAAAATGTTTTTCCTTCTTTCGTTCTTTCTTTTTTAATATTTTTGAAGTCAATATTTTATTTACAGAAGAAAGGGACACAATTTTTCGAACTTGAAACTTTTCAAGCACTTCAATATTTTCGAACTTGAAACAATACATAGTATATCCATTTAATCACAGTACATATGTTCAAACCACTTGCCCCTCACCGCTGTGGGTTCGAATTCCGACAAGGACTTTGGATTCTTTAATGTGAGGAAGCTATCCAGCTAGCTTATGGAACGTCGGTGGTTCTACTCAGGTACCCGTTCGTGCCTGAAATAATGTACAGAAGGACACCTGAGGTTTTTCTCGACTAGAAAAACTGGAACGTCGCGATATGACCTATACTGTGTCGATGTGACGTAAAACCCAAACCAAACAAACATCTGTTCAACCTTAGAATTTCAACTCGTTAATCGGGCACGCCGTGATCATATGTCAAATATTGATAACTTCCCGACATCATCGCAAAACACAATTATTTTGATATCCTTTTAGAGCTTAAATTTTCTATTATTGTTATTTGTCCTACACTTTTTATTTGAACATAGTCCAAATATCACAATGTTCAACGTATCCTTAACACTTTTTTCTTCTTCGGAAAACATTGTGACTTAAAAGCAGTATGATTTTTGTAATGAATAGCAGAAAAGAGATGTGTGTGTGCGCGTGTGTTTTCGTGTAATTCAGACGACTCAAGGTTGAACACAAATCTACATTTTGAGGGCATTTTTGGATATCAGGACTAGCACCGTAGTCCTCAAATGTTTTCTTCAAAGGACTTAAAGCTCTAGACAGAAAATCGGAGAGTCCAAATGTTGATACGTACAAATTATTCAGATTTTGATATACTTATACTTATCAAGTGACTAAAAATGTGTAAAAATATATATTTTCAGCCAATCAGAACGCTAAATTTATCAAATGTTATTTTCGAATATCGACTTATTATGCGAGACCCTACACCTCTGGTTAAGCACTCATTTCACCATCAAATTGTCGATTTGACAAGATGATATACAATAAAAGTAAAAACCACAACTTGATAGAAAATATTATTTAGGTTATGATAGGTAAAATGATTTTTTATTTTATAATTTCGTCATTTAGGTTCTGCAATTCCAATCGGCGTGTCAATACTTTGCAAGAAGTCTCTTTATCACATGCAAGACATAACCAAATATATGGGGGTGTCCGTGGCCGTGTTGTTAAGGTCGTTGACTTCAAACCACTTGTCCCTCACTGCTGTGGGTTCGAATCCCGACAGGGAAGGGCACCTGAGGTCTTCCTCTACCAGTAAAGCTGGAACGTCGACATATGACCTTTACTGTGTCAGTGTGACGTAATACCAATAGAAACAAACAAACAAACTAGATGTTAAAAGCAGGCACCATATCCTAAGGGTGATTTTACAGTATTCAAGTAGGAAAATAAAATAAAGCAAAAGGAATCCCTAGAGACCGCCAAAAAAATGACAACACTGAAAATGTTGCAGGCTCGGGTAATGGACGGTACTGTAAAGTGTCAGTTATAATCATTTTTATGTTGAAAATTTAAACTATGAAACATCCGCAGATTGTTTATACGGATGCTATAATGGGAAGTAGAAAAAATTAAGTTAAAAAGGGACAAACAGAACTTAAAATAGCATAAATATGTACACATAAAAGGTTTTCCACCTCTGAGTAAATAAGTTTCATCTGATCTGGAGGTGCCTTTGTAATTCTTATACCTGTAAAATTTGGAATTTGAATAAATTCCAGTTTTTGGCCATTTCTGATGGTTGACAACACCCATTTGTCGTCTGTTACCATTTCCCACTGATTTATGAAATATTTTAGTCTGCCGCCAACAGGTAAATGGGGAAACATCATCATTACTTTCTCGTCATGCTTTATCTGAAAGTGATTTTGTATTACGAAAGAAACTCACCTTTGATTTCTTCACTGGCTTGTTATAGCCCAAACGTGGGATCTTGAAACCCCCACTTGAATATGAAGAATAGTTACGAGCGCCACTGGATGACTTCTCTTCATATTTTGATTTCTGAGAACTCCTTTCATTGCTGGGAGTGAACTTCCTCTTATACAAAACAGAAGGTGGTTTAGCCTGTCTAAAAATACTATCTGGTAATACCTCAGTAATTTGCTTGTTTCGCTGCAGTTTGGCTTTCAACTTCTGATCAAAAGTAGACCCAAACACCCCTTCCGCTGTAAGAGGTAGAGTGCTAATTGTTGAAGAATAATCTTTCAAATCATTCAAGCCTGTATTATGAAGAGCAGCATTTCTTCGCAAAAGATGATTAAAGGCGCCAGTTCTAGCCACCTGATCAAGAGTTTTAGTTGAAATGGCAAAAACATCTTGAACAAGTCGAGAACAAATTAATACGTCACACTTATGTGTGACGTCATATGAATAGTTGTTGATCACGTGACTACTATTGTCATTTGAACAGCCACATCCAAGTTACAATCTTTCTGTTGTAAACATTCTAACAGGGAACACAAAATCTGCTGTGAATAACAACACATAATCATACCCATGCGTGAAGCCAGCTGTCCATGAAATGCCAATCGTTTCATTGACCGCATAGATTTACTAAACAAAGAAGGAGCATGGCCAAAAGCTGCCTTGTGTCCATATTTTTTGATCAACAATGATTCGACTGTATCATCTAATTTAGGTACTTGAAAAAAAACTTTCACAACTTTCATGTACTGGAAAATCATACCTGTAACTGTCTTTAAAACCTGTTAATTTATCAGGATTTTCACTTCTGTAAGATTGAGACAGAATGTTCATTTGAGAGTCATCTAAAATAATTCCTACATCAGGTTTTAACTTTTTAGTTTGTGCATCTTCACCAAACATATTCAAAAGTGATTTATTTCTTTCCTCTTCAGTCAAAGTCACATACTTACTGAAACGGCTGTTACGATTGCTAGACTCTGGATCAACTTGCTCTCCCGAGAAAGCCATTGAATGTCTTTCTGATTCATCATCAAACAAACCACTGTCACATTTCTCCGACTCAGAAACTATCACTGATAAAACATCAGAATGCATCTGTGAATGTACACCCCTATCAGGCGCAGTCTGTGAATGTACACCCCTATCGGGTGCAATACCATAATCTCTATCTAAGCTGTTATCCATGGATAGAAGTGGTCTGCGAGCAGCACTAATTGCCTCGTCTGTGACCTGTGTACGTAAAGACTGGGAACTTTTCTGAGCAACGTAAGTGTCCTCGTTCCCTTCCCGAGACATATTATTAGACAACAAATTTGTCAACATGTCTAACTTAGAGTCAAAAGAAGAAAAACGCTCCTCAAACTTGTCATTCAATTTCTTCTCTAAGAAAACCAATGAATTTTCATCGTCTTTAGACTTAGCAGATGACTTACCCATTGACGATGTTTTCTTTTTCGTACTATTTTTAGACGAAATTTTCGAATCAGTTTCGGATAATTTCTCTTTTTCCTGAACTAACACGGCTTCTGCCATATTAAACTTATAAAATAAAACAAATAAATCCTCTAAAAAGTTCTCTAAAATGAAAATAAAAGAGAACATAAGACACGTGTCCGACTGCAATGGCGCAGAAAATTTAACTGAGGCTAATAGCGTCTTGTGATACCGATTTCCTGTTTGATCATGATCATTTAGACGCTCATTAAGTTTTGCGTGTTACTGTAATGGTTGAGGAGAACTAAATCCTAATGTATTTTCCGTATGGTAAGTTAACAACGGAACGAAATGAAATCATAATAGTTCACAATCTTTATGTTAATCATATGAGGAATCGGTTTGAGTTAGATTTCTTAAGAACAGAAATTTAAAAAATGCAGCTTCGGGGTAATTTAACTTCAGATATACATTTTTAGTCCCCTACCGGTTTAACCGGAGGGAACTTTAGGTTAACCCTCCGTCCGTCTGTCTGTCTGTCCTTCTGTCTGTCCGTCTGTCAGTCCGTCCGTCCACAAAACTGGATCCTGCGATAACGCAAAAAGTACTGAAAATATTTTGATGAAACTTCATATATGGATAGATGGCAGTATGGAAATTATGCACCATTTTTTCTTTTCTTCCTATGTTGAAAATTCTGGTTGCTATGGCAACGAATAGTCAGAAAATATGGCAAATTTAACACATAAACTTGATCCAGCGATAACTCAAAAAGTACAAAAAATATTTTTATGAAACTTGACATTTGGGTAGATGGCAGTCTGGAGATTATGCACATCTTTTTCTTTTCTTCCTTTGTTGAAAATTCTGGTTGCTTTGGCAACAAATAGCCTGAATTTCAAGATTTCTGATTTAAATTTTTAAGCCTTTTCACTATAAGTTCTTTATTTCTTAAGGTGTTTACTTCAAACTTTAAATATAAGTTTCTGGTCATCAACCACATCATATGTGACAAGGTTTATAACTCTAGCAAAAAAATATCAGTATTACCTCCCTTGAACTTAGAATTTTTATGAAATAAAAAATGTTGTCTTTTTTAAATAACTTCTTTATTTCCTAATGTATCTGCTTAAACTATATATTTGTGTTTCTTATTATCACTCAACATTTTTGAGAAGGTTAAATACTCTAGCAAGACTATTTCCAGTATTATGTCCCCTTGAACTTAGATTTTTTTTTTTCGAGAAATTGATTTTTTTTACTCCAACTTCTTCATTCCTTATAGGATTTACTTTAAAATCCCATATCGTAATATGACAAGATTGTATAACAATAATTTCCTTGCTAAGCAGGGAAACTTAACACATTACTGTGAAAGAAACAAACTTGGAACTCAAAAGATTTAAGTTCATTCATGTCATTCATTCACTGGTAAAATTGAGATCAGAATGTTGCTGGGGTTCAAACCGGTAGGGGACTTATGGATTGCTTGCAATACTATGATAATTGCTTGTTTAAATTGATATATTTGCGATTTTCGGATACCTTGTGACACTATATTTTCTTCTTGTGCTCTTCTTTAAATCTATTTATAATGCTCGTTACTTTATGAAAGATCCCTTAAATATATTGTTGAAAAAAATTCTAAAACTGTAATATAAGAGACAAAGGAACTCAATGAAACAATATTGTGTAATGACATAAATTTCAGCAAAAAATAAAAGAAAATGATGAGAATCTTGCAATTCTGAAGAAAAATGTTCCCTCATCCAAGCTTTAGTGCAGGATGAGGGTCATTATTGGAATAAAGCCGGAGGCCGAGCATGTATACATAGCATTCCTTCCTGGACGTATCGATTAAATCGCACTTTAAAAAAGAATCAAATCTCCCGCGTAATGAGGTATTCCCCATCGCACATGCGCAGTACACCATACAATACCGGAAGTAAACCCCGGAAATTTCATATCTTTAACATGTTTTTGTTGCAAAGAAGAAATATGGGCAGGGTACATAACAATACATAAAATAGTGGGCGGGTAGTATACATGCTCGGCCTCCGGCTTTATTCCAATAATGACCCTCATCCTGCACTAAAGCTTGGATGAGGGAACATTATTTTCATAAAGCCTTCGGCTTTCGCATGTATACATAGCATCTTTAAAGGCAACAAAAACTAAATTTGTGGCAACATAAAACTGAAACTGACAAAAGTAAAGTTCATACTAAAGAAAATCATTTTTAATTCCCAATACAAATTGTAAACAATAATCTATATAGTAAGAAAATTAACCCAAACACTTTGAATACAGCAAGTAGAGTATATACACAACACAGGACTCTCATAGTACACAATCATCAACATGTCACTTGAATTATATAGTCTAGTAAATAAATTGTAATACTGGTCGATAAACTCAACTGTTAAAAACAGCCTGCGTATAAGTCAAATTACTATTACTAGAAGACTGTCTGTAATAAAATTTCTTAAAGTTTTTGTCTGACTTCCAGTCCGCAGTTTCTAAGATAGACTTCAAAGAACACCACTGCTGAAGGCTGCTGATGTAGATACACCTCTAAAAGAATGAGCTTTATAAATATCCGTATTGATACGGAGAGTTCTAAAACTGTCTTCAACATCTGGCTATAGTACTGCTAGTTACTTTATCAGGTTTTGAAAAGAAATGAATAAAGACCTAGATAATCTACAATTCTCAGTTGCCTTAAGATAAGCTAAAAGAGTATGCATAGCACATAAACTTTCCTGAGAAAAAGTGTTCAATACGTAGTGAAAAAGAATGACCAATTTTAGAAGTCTTAAGTAAATGTGGAAACAAAAACACAATATCTTTTTCTCTTGAATTAACATATTATCCAAATTCATAGCTGTTAAAGTCTGAGCTCTAGGAGCTGTTGCTAACGAAATCAAAGCAACCACCTTAAAAGTCAACATTTTAAGAGTTAATTTGTTCAAAGGCATAAGAGTTTTCAAAAACTTCAAAACAATTGTCACATCCCAAAACACTAAATATCTAGGCCGCGGAGGTTTGAAGTTAAACACACTTTTCATGAAGCGAGGAATTAACTCACACGATTTACACCAACGGTTCCCAAAAAACGGCAAAGTCTGCAAAAGCATAGACTTATGACTATTAATTACCGAATAGGATCTTCCTAATTTAAATAAATAAAACAGATACATTACAATTTCATCTTCAGTTGTATTAAGGGGATTTGACAACCTGACACAGTTCCAAGATGACCATATTTTCCAGGCGCTTTGATACTGCTTCTGAGTTCCTCTTGCCCATGATGATAAAATGAAGTCGGCAAGGTCTGACGAAAAACCTCGACTTTGGAGCGATTTCCCGATGTGATGGCTGCGACCAAATTTAAACGCTTCCCCAATGGGTGTTGTTCTAGACTGTGTGGCAGTACGAGCAAATCCCTGTGTCGTGGTAACCTTGAGGGAATAGAACAAATACATTCTAAAATAATAGGAAACCATGGTTGAGATGGCCATAAAGGAAATACTATTAGAGCCTTATCAACTTCATGCAGTCTTACTTTATTAACAACTTTTGTTATCATATTAAATGGAGGAAACAAATATGGACAAAGTCCAGACCATGACATATTAAACGCATTTAACAGAATAGGCTCCTGGTTCTGGAAACCATGTTACAAACTTGTCTAATTTTGTATTTAAACGCGACGCAAACAAATCTATATCCGGTAAAAATATTGTTTTAACAAATTCTGTCAAAAACACTTTGTTTCAACATCCATTCCGAAGAATTAGAGAAATTTCTAGAATAAAAATCTGCAGTATTTTCTTTTCCTGCAATATGACTGGCAGACAAACAAATATTCCTTTGAATGCACCAAAACCAAATATTTTTAGCTAAAGAATCCATAGGTATTGAATGCATACCACCAAACTCATTTACATAGGAAACTGCAGTAGTATTATCACACTGTACTTCAATATGTTTATTGGAACAGTTAGTGTAAAGAGCCTTTAAAACATAAAAAAATTGCAATAATTCTAAATAATTGATATTGTTGTTCGACTCCTCGAAGGTCCATCTGCCATTTGTATGCATTTGAGACTCTAGGTCTATTCCCCCAAAAACCAGATAAGCTCGCGTCCGTTCTACATTTGATATCCACAGGTTGTGGTCTTATAAACTTCCCATTTTTAATAACAGTATTTTGTAACCACCATTGTAACTCCTCTAAAGAGGTTGTAGATAAATTCATGGTCTGGTCAAAATCCATAGTGTTGCCAAGAGCAAAAATTTTATCTCTCTCTAAATCACGATAATGTAATTTAGCCTCAAAGACAGCAAAAAAGGCATTGATAACAAAGACCAATAAAAGATGCTAATTCTCTTATAAAACATTCTTTTTTGAAAATAAGAAACTTGGCTTTAGAAATAATTTTTTGTACTTTTTCATCAGGTAAATAGACCTTAAATTCAACGGAATCAATAATAAAACCAAAAAATATTATCCTTTGAGAAGGTACAAGACTGGATTTGTCTTGATTGACAACAAACTAATGATTCTAAAGTTTGAACTAAAGTCATTGAATTTTTTGAACAGATAATCTTATCTTGACTCATATTCAATGAATCATCAATGTAGTAACTGCATCGAATATCTT